>NW_027064360.1:0-25664 GCF_032884065.1 Artemia franciscana
TTTCCAACATACGTAGCTATTACCCTCGAAAACTAAAACTTTTGACATAGGAAAAGAGCCTTTAATCACATTCTTTACCATGTGCAATCATAAAATAGTCTAATATCTTCATTTTTCCAACATACGTAGCTATTACCCTCGAAAACTAAAACTTTTGACATATGAAAAGAGCCTTTAATCACATTCGTTACCATTTGCAATTATAAAATAGTCTAATATCTTCATTTTTTCAACATACGTAGCTATTACCCTCGAAAACTAAAACTTTTGACATAGGAAAAGAGCCTTTAATCACATTCGTTACCATTTGCAATTATAAAATAGTCTAATATCTTCATTTTTTCAACATACGCAGCTATTACCCTCGAAAACTAAAACTTTTGACATAGGAAAAGAGCCTTTAATCACATTCTTTACCATGTGCAATCATAAAATAGTCTAATATCTTCATTTTTCCAACATACGTAGCATTACCCTCGAAAACTAAAACTTTTGCCATAGGAAAAGAGCCTTTAAGCACATTCTTTACCATGTGCAATCATAAAATAGTCTAATATCTTCATCTTTTCAACATACGTAGCTATTACCCTCGAAAACTAAAACTTTTGACATAGGAAAAGAGCCTTTAATCACATTCGTTACCATTTGCAATTATAAAATAGTCTAATATCTTCATTTTTTCAACATACGTAGCTATTACCCTCGAAAACTAAAACTTTTGACATAGCAAAAGAGCCTTTAATCACATCCGTTACCATTTGCAATTATAAAATAGTCTAATATCTTCATTTTTTCAACATACGTAGCTATTACCCTCAAAAACTAAAACTTTTGACATAGGAAAAGAGCCTTTAATCACATTCGTTACCATTTGCAATTATAAAATAGTCTAATATCTTCATTTTCCAACATACGTAGCTATTACCCTCGAAAACGAAAACTTTTGAAATAGGAAAAGAGCCTTTAATCACATTCTTTACCATTTGCAATCATAAAATAGTCTAATATCTTAATTTTTCCAACATACGTAGCTATTACCCTCGAAAACGAAAACTTTTGAAATAGGAAAAGAGCCTTTAATCACATTCTTTACCATTTGCAATCATAAAATAGTCTAATATCTTCATTTTTTCAACATACTTAGCTATTACCCTCGAAAACTAAAACTTTTGAAATAGGAAAAGAGCCTTTAAGCACTTTCTTTACCATGTGCAATCATAAAATAGTCTAATATCTTCATTTTTCCAACATACGTAGCTATTACCCTCGAAAACTAAAAATTTTGACATAGGAAAAGAGCCTTTAATCACATTCGTTACCATTTGCAATTATAAAATAGTCTAATATCTTCATTTTTCCAACATACGTAGCTATTACCCTCGAAAACTAAAATTTTTGACATAGGAAAAGAGCCTTTAATCACATTCTTTACCATGTGCAATCATGAAATAGTCTAATATCTTCATTTTTTCAACATACGTAGCTATTACCCTCGAAAACTAAAACTTTTGACATAGGAAAAGAGCCTTTAATCACATTCTTTACCATGTGCAATCATAAAATAGTCTAATATCTTCATTTTTCCAACATACGTAGCTATTACCCTCGAAAACTAAAACTTTTGACATAGGAAAAGAGCCTTTAATCACCTTCTTTACCATTTGCAATTATAAAATAGTCTAATATCTTCGTTTTTTCAACATACGAAGCTATTACCCTCGAAAACTAAAACTTTTGCCTTGGAAAAAGAGCCTTTAATCACATTCTTTACCATGTGCAATCATAAAATAGTCTAATATCTTCATTTTTCCAACATACGTAGCTATTACCCTCGAAAACTAAAACTTTTGACATAAGGAAAAGAGCCTTTAATCACATTCGTTACCATTTGCAATTATAAAATAGTCTAATATCTTCATTTTTTCAACATACGTAGCTATTACCCTCGAAAACTAAAACTTTTGCCATAGAAAAAGAGCCTTTAATCACATTCTTTACCATGTGCAATCATGAAATACTCTAATATCTTCATTTTTTCAACATACGTAGCTATTACCCTCGAAAACTAAAACTTTTGACATAGGAAAAGAGCCTTTAATCATATTCTTTACCATTTGCAATCATAAAATAGTCTAATATCTTCATTTTTTCAACATACGTAGCTATTACCCTCGAAAACTAAAACTTTTGCCATAGAAAAAGAGCCTTTAATCACATTCTTTACCATGTGCAATCATGAAATAGTCTAATATCTTCATTTTTCCAGCATACGTAGCTATTACCTTCGAAAACGAAAACTTTTGAAATAGGAAAAGAGCCTTTAATCACATTCTTTGCCATTTGCAATCATAAAATAGTCTAATATCTTCATTTTTTCAACATACGTAGCTATTACCCTCGAAAACTAAAACTTTTGACATAGGAAAAGAGCCTTTAATCACATTCTTTACCATGTGCAATCATAAAATAGTCTAATATCTTCATTTTTCCAACATACGTAGCTATTACCCTCGAAAACTAAAACTTTTGACATAGGAAAAGAGCCTTTAATCACATTCGTTACCATTTGCAATCATAAAATAGTCTAATATCTTCATTTTTCCAACATACGTAGCATTACCCTCGAAAACTAAAACTTTTGCCATAGGAAAAGAGCCTTTAAGCACATTCTTTACCATGTGCAATCATAAAATAGTCTAATATCTTCATTTTTTCAACATACGTAGCTATTACCCTCGAAAACTAAAACTTTTGACATAGGAAAAGAGCCTTTAATCACATTCGTTACCATTTGCAATTATAAAATAGTCTAATATCTTCATTTTTTCAACATATGTAGCTATTAACCTCGAAAACTAAAACTTTTGACATAGGAAAAGAGCCTTTAATCACATCCGTTACCATTTGCAATTATAAAATAGTCTAATATCTTCATTTTTTCAACATACGTAGCTATTACCCTCGAAAACTAAAACTTTTGACATAGGAAAAGAGCCTTTAATCACAGTCGTTACCATTTGCAATTATAAAATAGTCTAATATCTTCATTTTTTCAACATACGTAGCTATTACCCTCGAAAACTAAAACTTTTGCCATAGAAAAAGAGCCTTTAATCACATTCTTTACCATGTGCAATCATAAAATAGTCTAATATCTTCATTTTTCCAACATACGTAGCTATTACCCTCGAAAACGAAAACTTTTGAAATAGGAAAAGAGCCTTTAATCACATTCTTTACCATTTGCAATCATAAAATAGTCTAATATCTTCATTTTTCCAACATACGTAGCTATTACCCTCGAAAACGAAAACTTTTGAAATAGGAAAAGAGCCTTTAATCACATTCTTTACCATTTGCAATCATAAAATAGTCTAATATCTTCATTTTTTCAACATACGTAGCTATTACCCTCGAAAACTAAAACTTTTGAAATAGGAAAAGAGCCTTTAAGCACTTTCTTTACCATGTGCAATCATAAAATAGTCTAATATCTTCATTTTTCCAACATACGTAGCTATTACCCTCGAAAACTAAAACTTTTGACATAGGAAAAGAGCCTTTAATCACATTCTTTACCATGTGCAATCATAAAATAGTCTAATATCTTCATTTTCCAACATACGTAGCTATTACCCTCGAAAACTAAAACTTTTGCCATAGAAAAAGAGCCTTTAATCACATTCTTTACCATGTGCAATCATGAAATAGTCTAATGTCTTCATTTTTTCAACATACGTAGCTATTACCCTCGAAAACTAAAACTTTTGACATAGGAAAAGAGCCTTTAATCACATTCTTTACCATGTGCAATCATAAAATAGTCTAATATCTTCATTTTTCAACATACGTAGCTATTACCCTCGAAAACTAAAACTTTTGACATAGGAAAAGAGCCTTTAATCACATTCGTTACCATTTGCAATTATAAAATAGTCTAATATCTTCATTTTTTCAACATACGTAGCTATTACCCTCGAAAACTAAAACTTTTGCCATAGAAAAAGAGCCTTTAATCACATTCTTTACCATGTGCAATCATGAAATAGTCTAATATCTTCATTTTTTCAACATACGTAGCTATTACCCTCGAAAACTAAAACTTTTGCCATAGGAAAAGAGCCTTTAATCACATTCTTTACCATGTGCAATCATAAAATAGTCTAATATCTTCATTTTTCCAACATACGTAGCTATTACCCTCGAAAACTAAAACTTTTGAAATAGGAAAAGAGCCTTTAATCACATTCTTTACCATGTGCAATCATAAAATAGTCTAATATCTTCATTTTTTCCAACATACGTAGCTATTACCCTCGAAAACTAAAACTTTTGACATAGGAAAAGAGCCTTTAATCACATTCTTTACCATGTGCAATCATAAAATAGTCTAATATCTTCATTTTTCCAACATACGTAGCTATTACCCTCGAAAACTAAAACTTTTGACATAGGAAAAGAGCCTTTAATCACATTCTTTACCATGTGCAATCATAAAATAGTCTAATATCTTCATTTTTCCAACATACGTAGCTATTACCCTCGAAAACTAAAACTTTTGACATAGGAAAAGAGCCTTTAATCACATTCGTTACCATTTGCAATCATAAAATAGTCTAATATCTTCATTTTTCCAACATACGTAGCTATTACCCTCGAAAACTAAAACTTTTGACAATAGGAAAAGAGCCTTTAATCACATTCTTTACCATGTGCAATCATAAAATAGTCTAATATCTTCATTTTTCCAACATACGTAGCTATTACCCTCGAAAACTAAAACTTTTGACATAGGAAAAGAGCCTTTAATCACATTCTTTACCATGTGCAATCATAAAATAGTCTAATATCTTCATTTTTTCAACATACGTAGCTATTACCCTCGAAAACTAAAACTTTTGACATAGGAAAAGAGCCTTTAATCACATTCGTTACCATTTGCAATTATAAAATAGTCTAATATCTTCATTTTTTCAACATACGTAGCTATTACCCTCGAAAACTAAAACTTTTGACATAGGAAAAGAGCCTTTAATCACATTCGTTACCATTTGCAATTATAAAATAGTCTAATATCTTCATTTTTTCAACATACGTAGCTATTACCCTCGAAAACTAAAACTTTTGACATAGGAAAAGAGCCTTTAATCACATTCCGTTACCATTTGCAATTATAAAATAGTCTAATATCTTCATTTTTTTAACATACGTAGCTATTACCCTCGAAAACTAAAACTTTTGACATAGGAAAAGAGCCTTTAATCACATTCGTTACCATTTGCAATTATAAAATAGTCTAATATCTTCATTTTTTCAACATACGTAGCTATTACCCTCGAAAACTAAAACTTTTGCCATAGGAAAAGAGCCTTTAATCACATTCTTTACCATTTGCAATCATAAAATAGTCTAATATCTTCATTTTTCCAACATACGTAGCTATTACCCTCGAAAACGAAAACTTTTGAAATAGGAAAAGAGCCTTTAATCACATTCTTTACCATTTGCAATCATAAAATAGTCTAATATCTTCATTTTTCCAACATACGTAGCTATTACCCTCGAAAACGAAAACTTTTGAAATAGGAAAAGAGCCTTTAATCACATTCTTTACCATTTGCAATCATAAAATAGTCTAATATCTTCATTTTTCCAACATACGTAGCTATTACCCTCGAAAACTAAAACTTTTGACATAGGAAAAGAGCCTTTAATCACATTCTTTACCATGTGCAATCATAAAATAGTCTAATATCTTCATTTTTTCAACATACGTAGCTATTACCCTCGAAAACTAAAACTTTTGACATAGGAAAAGAGCCTTTAATCACATTCTTTACCATGTGCAATCATAAAATAGTCTAATATCTTCATTTTTTCAACATACGTAGCTATTACCCTCGAAAACTAAAACTTTTGACATAGGAAAAGAGCCTTTAATCACCTTCTTTACCATGTGCAATCATAAAATAGTCTAATATCTTCATTTTTTCAACATACGTAGCTATTACCCTCGAAAACTAAAACTTTTGACATAGGAAAAGAGCCTTTAATCACTTCTTTACCATGTGCAATCATAAAATAGTCTAACATCTTCATTTTTCTAACATACGTAGCTATTACCCTCGAAAACTAAAACTTTTGACATAGGAAAAGAGCCTTTAATCACATTCTTTACCATGTGCAATCATAAAATAGTCTAACATCTTCATTTTTTCAACATACGTAGCTATTACCCTCGAAAACTAAAACTTTTGACATAGGAAAAGAGCCTTTAATCACATTCTTTACCATTTGCAATTATAAAATAGTCTAATATCTTCATTTTTTCAACATACGTAGCTATTACCCTCGAAAACTAAAACTTTTGACATAGGAAAAGAGCCTTTAATCACATTCTTTACCATGTGCAATCATAAAATAGTCTAATATCTTCATTTTTCCAACATACGTAGCTATTACCCTCGAAAACTAAAACTTTTGACATAGGAAAAGAGCCTTTAATCACATTCTTTACCATGTGCAATCATAAAATAGTCTAATATCTTCATTTTTTCAACATACGTAGCTATTACCCTCGAAAACTAAAACTTTTGACATAGGAAAAGAGCCTTTAATCACATTCGTTACCATTTGCAATTATAAAATAGTCTAATATCTTCATTTTTCCAACATACGTAGCTATTACCCTCGAAAACTAAAACTTTTGACATAGGAAAAGAGCCTTTAATCACATTCGTTACCATTTGCAATTATAAAATAGTCTAATATCTTCATTTTTTCAACATACGTAGCTATTACCCTCGAAAACTAAAACTTTTGCCATAGGAAAAGAGCCTTTAATCACATTCTTTACCATGTGCAATCATAAAATAGTCTAATATCTTCATTTTTTCAACATACGTAGCTATTACCCTCGAAAACTAAAACTTTTGACATAGGAAAAGAGCCTTTAATCACATTCGTTACCATTTGCAATTATAAAATAGTCTAATATCTTCATTTTTTCAACATACGTAGCTATTACCCTCGAAAACTAAAACTTTTGCCATAGAAAAAGAGCCTTTAATCACCCTCTTTACCATTTGCAATCATAAAATAGTCTAATATCTTCATTTTTTCAACATACGTAGCTATTACCCTCGAAAACTAAAACTTTTGACATAGGAAAAGAGCCTTTAATCACATTCTTTACCATTTGCAATCATAAAATAGTCTAATATCTTCATTTTTTCAACATACGTAGCTATTACCCTCGAAAACTAAAACTTTTGCCATAGAAAAAGAGCCTTTAATCACATTCTTTACCATGTGCAATCATGGAATTGTCTAACATCTTCATTTTTCCAGCATACGTAGCTATTATCTTCGAAAACGAAAACTTTTGAAATAGGAAAAGAGCCTTTAATCACATTCGTTACCATTTGCAATTATAAAATAGTCTAATATCTTCATTTTTCCAACATACGTAGCTATTACCCTCGAAAACTAAAATTTTTGACATAGGAAAAGAGCCTTTAATCACATTCTTTACCATGTGCAATCATGAAATAGTCTAATATCTTCATTTTTTCAACATACGTAGCTATCACCCTCGAAAACTAAAACTTTTGACATAGGAAAAGAGCCTTTAATCACATTCTTTACCATGTGCAATCATAAAATAGTCTAATATCTTCAACATACGTAGCTATTACCCTCGAAAACTAAAACTTTTGACATAGGAAAAGAGCCTTTAATCACCTTCTTTACCATTTGCAATCATAAAATAGTCTAATATCTTCATTTTTTCAACATACGTAGCTATTACCCTCGAAAACTAAAACTTTTGACATAGGAAAAGAGCCTTTAATCACATTCGTTACCATTTGCAATTATAAAATAGTCTAATATCTTCATTTTTTCAACATGCGCAGCTATTACCCTCGAAAACTAAAACTTTTGACATAGGAAAAGAGTCTTTAATCACATTCTTTACCATGTGCAATCATAAAATAGTCTAATATCTTCATTTTTCCAACATACGTAGCATTACCCTCGAAAACTAAAACTTTTGCCATAGGAAAAGAGCCTTTAAGCACATTCTTTACCATGTGCAATCATAAAATAGTCTAATATCTTCATTTTTTCAACAAACGTAGCTATTACCCTCGAAAACTAAAACTTTTGACATAGGAAAAGAGCCTTTAATCACATTCGTTACCATTTGCAATTATAAAATAGTCTAATATCTTCATTTTTCCAACATACGTAGCTATTGCCCTCGAAAACTAAAATTTTTGACATAGGAAAAGAGCCTTTAATCACATTCTTTACCATGTGCAATCATGAAATAGTCTAATATCTTCATTTTTTCAACATACGTAGCTATTACCCTCGAAAACTAAAACTTTTGACATAGGAAAAGAGCCTTTAATCACATTCTTTACCATGTGCAATCATAAAATAGTCTAATATCTTCAACATACGTAGCTATTACCCTCGAAAACTAAAACTTTTGACATAGGAAAAGAGCCTTTAATCACTTTCTTTACCATTTGCAATCATAAAATAGTCTAATATCTTCATTTTTTCAACATACGTAGCTATTACCCTCGAAAACTAAAACTTTTGACATAGGAAAAGAGCCTTTAATCACATTCGTTACCATTTGCAATTATAAAATAGTCTAATATCTTCATTTTTTCAACATACGTAGCTATTACCCTCGAAAACTAAAACTTTTGAAATAGGAAAAGAGCCTTTAAGCACTTTCTTTACCATGTGCAATCATAAAATAGTCTAACATCTTCATTTTTCCAACATACATAGCTATTACCCTCGAAAACTAAAACTTTTGACATAGGAAAAGAGCCTTTAATCACATTCTTTACCATGTGCAATCTCAAAATAGTCTAATATCTTCATTTTTTCAACATACGTAGCTATTACCCTTGAAAACTAAAACTTTTGACATAGGAAAAGAGCCTTTAATCACATTCGTTACCATTTGCAATTAAAAAATAGTCTAATATCTTCATTTTTTCAACATACGCAGCTATTACCCTCGAAAACTAAAACTTTTGACATAGGAAAAGAGCCTTTAATCACATTCTTTACCATGTGCAATCATAAATAGTCTAATATCTTCATTTTTCCAACATACGTAGCATTACCCTCGAAAACTAAAACTTTTGCCATAGGAAAAGAGCCTTTAAGCACATTCTTTACCATGTGCAATCATAAAATAGTCTAATATCTTCATTTTTTCAACATACGTAGCTATTACCCTCGAAAACTAAAACTTTTGACATAGGAAAAGAGCCTTTAATCACATTCGTTACCATTTGCAATTATAAAATAGTCTAATATCTTCATTTTTTCAACATACGTAGCTATTACCCTCGAAAACTAAAACTTTTGACATAGGAAAAGAGCCTTTAATCACATCCGTTACCATTTGCAATTATAAAATAGTCTAATATCTTCATTTTTTCAACATACGTAGCTATTACCCTCGAAAACTAAAACTTTTGACATAGGAAAAGAGCCTTTAATCACATTCGTTACCATTTGCAATTACAAAATAGTCTAATATCTTCATTTTTTCAACATACGTAGCTATTACCCTCGAAAACTAAAACTTTTGCCATAGAAAAAGAGCCTTTAATCACATTCTTTACCATGTGCAATCATAAAATAGTCTAATATCTTCATTTTTCCAACATACGTAGCTATTACCCTCGAAAACGAAAACTTTTGAAATAGGAAAAGAGCCTTTAATCACATTCTTTACCATTTGCAATCATAAAATAGTCTAATATCTTCATTTTTCCAACATACGTAGCTATTACCCTCGAAAACGAAAACTTTTGAAATAGGAAAAGAGCCTTTAATCACATTCTTTACCATTTGCAATCATAAAATAGTCTAATATCTTCATTTTTTCAACATACGTAGCTATTACCCTCGAAAACTAAAACTTTTGAAATAGGAAAAGAGCCTTTAAGCACTTTCTTTACCATGTGCAATCATAAAATAGTCTAATATCTTCATTTTTCCAACATACGTAGCTATTACCCTCGAAAGCTAAAATTTTTGACATAGGAAAAGAGCCTTTAATCACATTCTTTACCATGTGCAATCATGAAATAGTCTAATATCTTCATTTTTTCAACATACGTAGCTATTACCCTCGAAAACAAAAAATTTTGACATAGGAAAAGAGCCTTTAATCACATTCTTTACCATGTGCAATCATAAAACAGTCTAATATCTTCAACATACGTAGCTATTACCCTCGAAAACTAAAACTTTTGACATAGGAAAAGAGCCTTTAATCACCTTCTTTACCATTTGCAATCATAAAATAGTCTAATATCTTCATTTTTTCAACATACGTAGCTATTACCCTCGAAAACTAAAACTTTTGACATAGGAAAAGAGCCTTTAATCACATTCGTTACCATTTGCAATTATAAAATAGTCTAATATCTTCATTTTTTCATTATACGTAGCTATTACCCTCGAAAACTAGAACTTTTGAAATAGGAAAAGAGCCTTTAAGCACTTTCTTTACCATGTGCAATCATAAAATAGTCTAACATCTTCATTTTTCCAACATACGTAGCTATTACCCTCGAAAACTAAAACTTTTGACATAGGAAAAGAGCCTTTAATCACATTCTTTACCATGTGCAATCACAAAATAGTCTAATATCTTCATTTTTTCAACATACGTAGCTATTACCCTCGAAAACTAAAACTTTTGACATAGGAAAAGAGCCTTTAATCACATTCGTTACCATTTGCAATTATAAAATAGTCTAATATCTTCATTTTTTCAACATACGCAGCTATTACCCTCGAAAACTAAAACTTTTGACATAGGAAAAGAGCCTTTAATCACATTCTTTACCATGTGCAATCATAAAATAGTCTAATATCTTCATTTTTCCAACATACGTAGCATTACCCTCGAAAACTAAAACTTTTGCCATAGGAAAAGAGCCTTTAAGCACATTCTTTACCATGTGCAATCATAACATAGTCTAATATCTTCATTTTTTCAACATACGTAGCTATTACCCTCGAAAACTAAAACTTTTGACATAGGAAAAGAGCCTTTAATCACATTCGTTACCATTTGCAATTATAAAATAGTCTAATATCTTAATTTTTTCAACATACGTAGCTATTACCCTCGAAAACTAAAGCTTTTGACATAGGAAAAGAGCCTTTAATCACATCCGTTACCATTTGTAATTATAAAATAGTCTAATATCTTCATTTTTTCAACATACGTAGCTATTACCCTCGAAAACTAAAACTTTTGACATAGGAAAAGAGCCTTTAATCACATTCGTTACCATTTGCAATTATAAAATAGTCTAATATCTTCATTTTTTCAACATACGTAGCTATTACCCTCGAAAACTAAAACTTTTGCCATGGAAAAAGAGCCTTTAATCACATTCTTTACCATGTGCAATCATAAAATAGTCTAATATCTTCATTTTTTCAACATACGTAGCTATTACCCTCGAAAACTAAAACTTTTGACATAGGAAAAGAGCCTTTAATCACATTCGTTACCATTTGCAATTATAAAATAGTCTAATATCTTCATTTTTTCAACATACGTAGCTATTACCCTCGAAAACTAAAACTTTTGAAATAGGAAAAGAGCCTTTAAGCACTTTCTTTACCATGTGCAATCATAAAATAGTCTAACATCTTCATTTTTCCAACATACGTAGCTATTACCCTCGAAAACTAAAACTTTTGACATAGGAAAAGAGCCTTTAATCACATTCTTTACCATGTGCAATCACAAAATAGTCTAATATCTTCATTTTTTCAACATACGTAGCTATTACCCTCGAAAACTAAAACTTTTGACATAGGAAAAGAGCCTTTAATCACATTCTTTACCATTTGCAATCATAAAATAGTCTAATATCTTCATTTTTTCAACATACGTAGCTATTACCCTCGAAAACTAAAACTTTTGCCATAGAAAAAGAGCCTTTAATCACATTCTTTACCATGTGCAATCATGAAATAGTCTAACATCTTCATTTTTCCAGCATACGTAGCTATTATCTTCGAAAACGAAAACTTTTGAAATAGGAAAAGAGCCTTTAATCACATTCGTTACCATTTGCAATTATAAAATAGTCTAATATCTTCATTTTTCCAACATACGTAGCTATTACCCTCGAAAACTAAAATTTTTGACATAGGAAAAGAGCCTTTAATCACATTCTTTACCATGTGCAATCATGAAATAGTCTAATATCTTCATTTTTTCAACATACGTAGCTATTACCCTCGAAAACTAAAACTTTTGACATAGGAAAAGAGCCTTTAATCACATTCTTTACCATGTGCAATCATAAAATAGTCTAATATCTTCAACATACGTAGCTATTACCCTCGAAAACTAAAACTTTTGACATAGGAAAAGAGCCTTTAATCACCTTCTTTACCATTTGCAATCATAACATAGTCTAATATCTTCATTTTTTCAACATACGTAGCTATTACCCTCGAAAACTAAAACTTTTGACATAGGAAAAGAGCCTTTAATCACATTCGTTACCATTTGCAATTATAAAATAGTCTAATATCTTCATTTTTTCAACATACGCAGCTATTACCCTCGAAAACTAAAACTTTTGACATAGGAAAAGAGCCTTTAATCACATTCTTTACCATGTGCAATCATAAAATAGTCTAATATCTTCATTTTTCCAACATACGTAGCATTACCTTCGAAAACTAAAACTTTTGCCATAGGAAAAGAGCCTTTAAGCACATTCTTTACCATGTGCAATCATAAAATAGTCTAATATCTTCATTTTTTCAACATACGTAGCTATTACCCTCGAAAACTAAAACTTTTGACATAGGAAAAGAGCCTTTAATCACATTCGTTACCATTTGCAATTATAAAATAGTCTAATATCTTCATTTTTCCAACATACGTAGCTATTACCCTCGAAAACTAAAATTTTTGACATAGGAAAAGAGCCTTTAATCACATTCTTTACCATGTGCAATCATGAAATAGTCTAATATCTTCATTTTTTCAACATACGTAGCTATTACCCTCGAAAACTAAAACTTTTGACATAGGAAAAGAGCCTTTAATCACATTCTTTACCATGTGCAATCATAAAATAGTCTAATATCTTCAACATACGTAGCTATTACCCTCGAAAACTAAAACTTTTGACATAGGAAAAGAGCCTTTAATCACCTTCTTTACCATTTGCAATCATAAAATAGTCTAATATCTTCATTTTTTCAACATACGTAGCTATTACCCTCGAAAACTAAAACTTTTGACATAGGAAAAGAGCCTTTAATCACATTCGTTACCATTTGCAATTATAAAATAGTCTAATATCTTCATTTTTTCAACATACGTAGCTATTACCCTCGAAAACTAAAACTTTTGAAATAGGAAAAGAGCCTTTAAGCACTTTCTTTACCATGTGCAATCATAAAATAGTCTAACATCTTCATTTTTCCAACATACGTAGCTATTACCCTCGAAAACTAAAACTTTTGACATAGGAAAAGAGCCTTTAATCACATTCTTTACCATGTGCAATCACAAAATAGTCTAATATCTTCATTTTTTCAACATACGTAGCTATTACCCTCGAAAACTAAAACTTTTGACATAGGAAAAGAGCCTTTAATCACATTCGTTACCATTTGCAATTAAAAAATAGTCTAATATCTTCATTTTTTCAACATACGCAGCTATTACCCTCGAAAACTAAAACTTTTGACATAGGAAAAGAGCCTTTAATCACATTCTTTACCAGGTGCAATCATAAATAGTCTAATATCTTCATTTTTCCAACATACGTAGCATTACCCTCGAAAACTAAAACTTTTGCCATAGGAAAAGAGCCTTTAAGCACATTCTTTACCATGTGCAATCATAAAATAGTCTAATATCTTCATTTTTTCAACATACGTAGCTATTACCCTCGAAAACTAAAACTTTTGACATAGGAAAAGAGCCTTTAAGCACATTCGTTACCATTTGCAATTATAAAATAGTCTAATATCTTCATTTTTTCAACATACGTAGCTATTACCCTCGAAAACTAAAACTTTTGACATAGGAAAAGAGCCTTTAATCACATCCTTTACCTTTTGCAATTATAAAATAGTCTAATATCTTCATTTTTTCAACATACGTAGCTATTACCCTCGAAAACTAAAACTTTTGACATAGGAAAAGAGCCTTTAATCACATTCGTTACCATTTGCAATTATAAAATAGTCTAATATCTTCATTTTTTCAACATACGTAGCTATTACCCTCGAAAACTAAAACTTTTGCCATAGAAAAAGAGCCTTTAATCACATTCTTTACCATGTGCAATCATAAAATAGTCTAATATCTTCATTTTTGCAACATACGTAGCTATTACCCTCGAAAACTAAAACTTTTGACATAGGAAAAGAGCCTTTAATCACATTCGTTACCATTTGCAATTATAAAATAGTCTAATATCTTCATTTTTTCAACATACGTAGCTATTACCCTCGAAAACTAAAACTTTTGAAATAGGAAAAGAGCCTTTAAGCACTTTCTTTACCATGTGCAATCATAAAATAGTCTAACATCTTCATTTTTTCCAACATACGTAGCTATTACCCTCGAAAACTAAAACTTTTGACATAGGAAAAGAGCCTTTAATCACATTCTTTACCATGTGCAATCACAGAATAGTCTAATATCTTCATTTTTTCAACATACGTAGCTATTACCCTCGAAAACTAAAACTTTTGACATAGGAAAAGAGCCTTTAATCACATTCGTTACCATTTGCAATTATAAAATAGTCTAATATCTTCATTTTTTCAACATACGCAGCTATTACCCTCGAAAACTAAAACTTTTGACATAGGAAAAGAGCCTTTAATCACATTCTTTACCATGTGCAATCATAAAATAGTCTAATATCTTCATTTTTCCAACATACGTAGCATTACCCTCGAAAACTAAAACTTTTGCCATAGGAAAAGAGCCTTTAAGCACATTCTTTACCATGTGCAATCATAAAATAGTCTAATATCTTCATTTTTTCAACATACGTAGCTATTACCCTCGAAAACTAAAACTTTTGACATAGGAAAAGAGCCTTTAATCACATTCGTTACCATTTGCAATTATAAAATAGTCTAATATCTTCATTTTTTCAACATACGTAGCTATTACCCTCGAAAACTAAAACTTTTGACATAGGAAAAGAGCCTTTAATCACATCCGTTACCATTTTGCAATTATAAAATAGTCTAATATCTTCATTTTTTCAACATACGTAGCTATTACCCTCGAAAACTAAAACTTTTGACATAGGAAAAGAGCCTTTAATCACATTCGTTACCATTTGCAATTATAAAATAGTCTAATATCTTCATTTTTTCAACATACGTAGCTATTACCCTCGAAAACTAAAACTTTTGCCATAGAAAAAGAGCCTTTAATCACATTCTTTACCATGTGCAATCATAAAATAGTCTAATATCTTCATTTTTCCAACATACGTAGCTATTACCCTCGAAAACGAAAACTTTTGAAATAGGAAAAGAGCCTTTAATCACATTCTTTACCATTTGCAATCATAAAATAGTCTAATATCTTCATTTTTCCAACATACGTAGCTATTACCCTCGAAAACGAAAACTTTTGAAATAGGAAAAGAGCCTTTAATCACATTCTTTACCATTTGCAATCATAAAATAGTCTAATATCTTCATTTTTTCAACATACGTAGCTATTACCCTCGAAAACTAAAACTTTTGAAGTAGGAAAAGAGCCTTTAAGCACTTTCTTTACCATGTGCAATCATAAAATAGTCTAATATCTTCATTTTTCCAACATACGTAGCTATTACCCTCGAAAACTAAAATTTTTGACATAGGAAAAGAGCCTTTAATCACATTCTTTACCATGTGCAATCATGAAATAGTCTAATATCTTCATTTTTTCAACATACGTAGCTATTACCTTCGAAAACTAAAACTTTTGACATAGGAAAAGAGCCTTTAATCACATTCTTTACCATGTGCAATCATAAAACAGTCTAATATCTTCAACATACGTAGCTATTACCCTCGAAAACTAAAACTTTTGACATAGGAAAAAAGCCTTTAATCACATTCGTTACCATTTGCAATTATAAAATAGTCTAATATCTTCATTTTTTCATTATACGTAGCTATTACCCTCGAAAACTAAAACTTTTGAAATAGGAAAAGAGCCTTTAAGCACTTTCTTTACCATGTGCAATCATAAAATAGTCTAACATCTTCATTTTTCCAACATACGTAGCTATTACCCTCGAAAACTAAAACTTTTGACATAGGAAAAGAGCCTTTAATCACATCCGTTACCATTTGTAATTATAAAATAGTCTAATATCTTCATTTTTTCAACATACGTAGCTATTACCCTCGAAAATTAAAACTTTTGACATAGGAAAAGAGCCTTTAATCACATTCGTTACCATTTGCAATTATAAAATAGTCTAATATCTTCATTTTTTCAACATACGTAGCTATTACCCTCGAAAACTAAAACTTTTGCCATAGAAAAAGAGCCTTTAATCACATTCTTTACCATGTGCAATCATAAAATAGTCTAATATCTTCATTTTTTCAACATACGTAGCTATTACCCTCGAAAACTAAAACTTTTGAAATAGGAAAAGAGCCTTTAAGCACTTTCTTTACCATGTGCAATCATAAAATAGTCTAACATCTTCATTTTTCCAACATACGTAGCTATTACCCTCGAAAACTAAAACTTTTGACATAGGAAAAGAGCCTTTAATCACATTCTTTACCATGTGCAATCACAAAATAGTCTAATATCTTCATTTTTTCAACATACGTACCTATTACCCTCGAAAACTAAAACTTTTGACATAGGAAAAGAGCCTTTAATCACATTCGTTACCATTTGCAATTATAAAATAGTCTAATATCTTCATTTTTTCAACATACGCAGCTATTACCCTCGAAAACTAAAACTTTTGACATAGGAAAAGAGCCTTTAATCACATTCTTTACCATATGCAATCATAAAATAGTCTAATATCTTCATTTTTCCAACATACGTAGCATTACCCTCGAAAACTAAAACTTTTGCCATAGGAAAAGAGCCTTTAAGCACATTCTTTACCATGTGCAATCATAAAATAGTCTAATATCTTCATTTTTTCAACATACGTAGCTATTACCCTCGAAAACTAAAACTTTTGACATAGGAAAAGAGCCTTTAATCACATTCGTTACCATTTGCAATTATAAAATAGTCTAATATCTTCATTTTTTCAACATACGTAGCTATTACCCTCGAAAACTAAAACTTTTGACATAGGAAAAGAGCCTTTAATCACATCCGTTACCATTTGCAATTATAAATAGTCTAATATCTTCATTTTTCAACATACGTAGCTATTACCCTCGAAAACTAAAACTTTTGACATAGGAAAAGAGTCTTTAATCACATTCGTTACCATTTGCAATTATAAAATAGTCTAATATCTTCATTTTTTCAACATACTTAGCTATTACCCTCAAAAACTAAAACTTTTGCCATAGAAAAAGAGCCTTTAATCACATTCTTTACCATGTGCAATCATAAAATAGTCTAATATCTTCATTTTTCCAACATACGTAGCTATTACCCTCGAAAACGAAAACTTTTGAAATAGGAAAAGAGCCTTTAATCACATTCTTTACCATTTGCAATCATAAAATAGTCTAATATCTTCATTTTTCCAACATACGTAGCTATTACCCTCGAAAACGAAAACTTTTGAAATAGGAAAAGAGCCTTTAATCACATTCTTTACCATTTGCAATCATAAAATAGTCTAATATCTTCATTTTTTCAACATACGTAGCTATTACCCTCGAAAACTAAAACTTTTGAAATAGGAAAAGAGCCTTTAAGCACTTTCTTTACCATGTGCAATCATAAAATAGTCTAATATCTTCATTTTTCCAACATACGTAGCTATTACCCTCGAAAACTAAAAATTTTGACATAGGAAAAGAGCCTTTAATCACATTCGTTACCATTTGCAATTATAAAATAGTCTATCTTCATTTTTACAACATACGTAGCTATTACCCTCGAAAACTAAAATTTTTGACATAGGAAAAGAGCCTTTAATCACATTCGTTACCATTTGCAATTATAAAATAGTCTAATATCTTCATTTTTTCAACATACGTAGCTATACTCTCGAAAACTAAAACTTTTGCGATAGAAAAAGAGCCTTTAATCACATTCTTTACCATGTGCAATCATGAAATAGTCTAATATCTTCATTTTTTCAACATACGTAGCTATTACCCTCGAAAACTAAAACTTTGACATAGGAAAAGAGCCTTTAATCACATTCTTTACCATGTGCAATCATAAAATAGTCTAATATCTTCAACATACGTAGCTATTACCCTCGAAAACTAAAACTTTTGACATAGGAAAAGAGCCTTTAATCACCTTCTTTACCATTTGCAATCATAAAATAGTCTAATATCTTCATTTTTTCAACATACGTAGCTATTACCCTCGAAAACTAAAACTTTTGACATAGGAAAAGAGCCTTTAATCACATTCTTTACCATTTGCAATCATAAAATAGTCTAATATCTTCATTTTTTCAACATACGTAGCTATTACCCTCGAAAACTAAAACTTTTGCCATAGAAAAAGAGCCTTTAATCACATTCTTTACCATGTGTAATCATGAAATAGTCTAACATCTTCATTTTTCCAGCATACGTAGCTATTATCTTCGAAAACGAAAACTTTTGAAATGGGAAAAGAGCCTTTAATCACATTCTTTGCCATTTGCAATCATAAAATAGTCTAATATCTTCATTTTTTCAACATACGTAGCTATTACCCTCGAAAACTAAAACTTTTGACATAGGAAAGAGCCTTTAATCACATTCTTTACCATGTGCAATCATAAAATAGTCTAATATCTTCATTTTTCCAACATACGTAGCTATTACCCTCGAAAACTAAAACTTTTGACATAGGAAAAGAGCCTTTAATCACATTCTTTACCATGTGCAATCATAAAATAGTCTAATATCTTCATTTTTCCAACATACGTAGCTATTACCCTCGAAAACTAAAACTTTTGACATAGAAAAAGAGCCTTTAATCACATTCGTTACCATTTGCAATTATAAAATAGTCTAATATCTTCATTTTTTCAACATACGTAGCTATTACCCTCGAAAACTAAAACTTTTGAAATAGGAAAAGAGCCTTTAAGCACTTTCTTTACCATGTGCAATCATTAAATAGTCTAACATCTTCATTTTTCCAACATACGTAGCTATTACCCTCGAAACTAAAACTTTTGACATAGGAAAAGAGCCTTTAATCACATTCTTTACCATGTGCAATCATAAAATAGTCTAATATCTTCCTTTTTTCAACTAACGTAGCTATTACCCTCGAAAACTAAAACTTTTGACATAAAAAAGAGCCTTAATCACATTCGTTACCATTTGCAATTATAAAATAGTCTAATATCTTCATTTTTTCAACATACGCAGCTATTACCCTCGAAAACTAAAACTTTTGACATAGAAAAGAGCCTTTAATCACATTCTTTACCATGTGCAATCATAAAATAGTCTAATATCTTCATTTTTCCAACATACGTAGCATTACCCTCGAAAACTAAAACTTTTGCCATAGGAAAAGAGCCTTTAAGCACATTCTTTACCATGTGCAATCATAAAATAGTCTAATATCTTCATTTTTTCAACATACGTAGCTATTACCCTCGAAAACTAAAACTTTTGACATAGGAAAAGAGCCTTTAATCACATTCTTTACCATGTGCAATCATAAAATAGTCTAATATCTTCATTTTTCCAACATACGTAGCTATTACCCTCGAAAACGAAAACTTTTGAAATAGGAAAAGAGCCTTTAATCACATTCTTTACCATTTGCAATCATAAAATAGTCTAATATCTTCATTTTTTCAACATACGTAGCTATTAACCTCGAAAACTAAAACTTTTGAAATAGGAAAAGAGGAAAATTTGAAATTTTGAAATTTAATCACATTCGTTACCATTTGCAATTATAAAATAGTCTAATATCTTCATTTTTTCAACATACGTAGCTATTACCCTCGAAAACTAAAACTTTTGACATAGGAAAAGAGCCTTTAATCACATTCGTTACCATTTGCAATTATAAAATAGTCTAATATCTTCATTTTTTCAACATACGTACCTATTACCCTCGAAAACTAAAACTTTTGACATAGGAAAAGAGCCTTTAATCACATTCGTTACCATTTGCAATTATAAAATAGTCTAATATCTTCATTTTTTCAACATACGTAGGTATTACCCTCAAAAACTAAAACTTTTGCCATAGAAAAAGAGCCTTTAATCACATTCTTTACCATGTGCAATCATAAAATAGTCTAATATCTTCATTTTTCCAACATACGTAGCTATTACCCTCGAAAACGAAAACTTTTGAAACAAGAAAAGAGCCTTTAATCACATTCTTTACCATTTGCAATCATAAAATAGTCTAATATCTTCATTTTTCCAACATACGTAGCTATTACCCTCGAAAACGAAAACTTTTGAAATAGGAAAAGAGCCTTTAATCACATTCTTTACCATTTGCAATGATAAAATAGTCTGATATCTTCATTTTTTCAACATACGTAGCTATTACCCTCGAAAACTAAAACTTTTGAAATAGGAAAAGAGCCTTTAAGCACTTTCTTTACCATGTGCAATCATAAAATAGTCTAATATCTTCATTTTTCCAACATACGTAGCTATTACCCTCGAAAACTAAAACTTTTGACATAGGAAAAGAGCCTTTAATCACATTCGTTACCATTTGCAATTATAAAATAGTCTAATATCTTCATTTTTTTTAAGCACTTTCTTTACCATGTGCAATTATAAAATAGTCGATCATCTTCATTTTTCCAACATACGTAGCTATTACCCTCGAAAACTAAAACTTTTGACATAGGAAAAGAGCCTTTAATCACATTCTTTACCATGTGCAATCATAAAATAGTCTAATATCTTCATTTTTCCAACATACGTAGCTATTACCCTCGAAAACTAAAATTTTTGACATAGGAAAAGAGCCTTTAATCACATTCGTTACCATTTGCAATTATAAAATAGTCTAATATCTTCATTTTTTCAACATACGTAGCTATTACCCTCGAAAACTAAAACTTTTGACATAGGAAAAGAGCCTTTAATCACATTCTTTACCATTTGCAATCATAAAATAGTCTAATATCTTCATTTTTTCAGCATACGTAGCTATTACCCTCGAAAACTAAAACTTTTGACATAGGAAAAGAGCCTTTAATCACATTCGTTACCATTTGCAATTATAAAATAGTCTAATATCTTCATTTTTTCAACATACGTAGCTATTACCCTCGAAAACTAAAACTTTTGAAATAGGAAAAGAGCCTTTAAGCACTTTCTTTACCTTGTGCAATCATAAAATAGTCTAATATCTTCATTTTTCCAACATACGTAGCTATTACCCTCGAAAACTAAAACTTTTGACATAGGAAAAGAGCCTTTAATCACATTCTTTACCATTTGCAATCCTAAAATAGTCTAATATCTTCATTTTTTCAACATACGTAGCTATTACCCTCGAAAACTAAAACTTTTGACATAGGAAAGAGCCTTTAATCACATTCTTTACCAGTGCAATCATAAAATAGTCTAATATCTTCATTTTTCCAACATACGTAGCTATTACCCTCGAAAACTAAAACTTTTGCCATAGGAAAAGAGCCTTTAAGCACATTCTTTACCATTTGCAATCATAAAATAGTCTAATATCTTCATTTTTCCTACATACGTAGCTATTACACTCGAAAACTAAAACTTTTGAAATAGGAAAAGAGCCTTTAATCACATTCTTTACCATTTGCAATCATAAAATAGTCTAATATCTTCATTTTTTCAACATACGTAGCTATTACCCTCGAAAACTAAAACTTTTGACATAGGAAAAGAGCCTTTAATCATATTCTTACCATTTGCAATCATAAAATAGTCTAATATCTTCATTTTTTCAACATACTTAGCTATTACCCTCGAAAACTAAAACTTTTGACATAGGAAAAGAGCCTTTAATCACATTCGTTACCATTTGCAATTATAAAATAGTCTAATATCTTCATTTTTTCAACATACGTAGCTATTACCCTCGAAAACTAAAACTTTTGACATAGGAAAAGAGCCTTTAATCACATTCGAAAAAAATCTAAAAATGTGCAATCATAAATTAGTCTAATATCTTCATTTTTCCTACATACGTAGCTATTACCCTCGAAAACTAAATCTTTTGACATAGGAAAAGAGACTTTAATCACATTACCATTTGCAATCATAAAATAGTCTAATATCTTCATTTTTTCAACATACGTAGCTATTACCCTCGAAAACTAAAACTTTTGACATAGGAAAAGAGCCTTTAATCACATTCTTTACCATGTGCAATCATAAAATAGTCTAATATCTTCATTTTTCCAACATACGTAGCTATTACCCTCGAAAACGAAAACTTTTGAAATAGGAAAAGAGCCTTTAATCACTCTCTTTACCATGTGCAATCATAAAATAGTCTAATATCTTCATTTTTCCAACATACGTAGCTATTACCCTCGAAAACTAAAACTTTTGACATAGGAAAAGAGCCTTTAATCACATTCTTTACCATGTGCAATCATAAAATAGTCTAATATCTTCATTTTTCCAACATACGTAGCTATTACCTCGAAAACGAAACTTTTGAAATAGGAAAAGAGCCTTTAATCACATTCTTTACCATTTGCAATCATAAAATAGTCTAATATCTTCATTTTTTCAACATACGTAGCTATTACCCTCGAAAACTAAAACTTTTCAAATAGGAAAAGAGCCTTTAAGCACTTTCTTTACCATGTGCAATCATAAAATAGTAATATCTTCATTTTTCCAACTTACGTAGCTATTACCCTCGAAAACTAAAACTTTTGACATAGGAAAAGAGCCTTTAATCACATTCTTTACCATGTGCAATCATGAAATAGTCTAATATCCTCATTTTTTCAACATACGTAGCTATTACCCTCGAAAACTAAAACTTTTGACATAGGAAAAGAGCCTTTAATCACATTGTTTACCATGTGCAATCATAAAATAGTCTAATATCTTCATTTTTCCAACATACGTAGCTATTACCCTCGAAAACTAAAACTTTTGCCATAGGAAAAGAGCCTTTAAGCACATTCTTTACCATGTGCAATCATAAAATAGTCTAATATCTTCATTTTTTCAACATACGCAGCTATTACCCTCGAAAACTAAAACTTTTGACATAGGAAAAGAGCCTTTAATCACATTCGTTACCATTTGCAATTATAAAATAGTCTAATATCTTCATTTTTTCAACATACGTAGCTATTACCCTCGAAAACTAAAACTTTTGACACAGGAAAAGAGCCTTTAATCACATTCGTTACCATTTGCAATTATAAAATAGTCTAATATCTTCTTTTTTTCAACATACGTAGCTATTACCCCTCGAAAACTAAAACTTTTGACATAGGAAAAGAGCCTTTAATCACATTCGTTACCATTTGCAATTATAAAATAGTCTAATATCTTCATTTTTTCAACATACGTAGCTATTACCCTCGAAAACTAAAACTTTTGACATAGGAAAAGAGCCTTTAATCACATTCTTTACCATTTGCAATCATAAAATAGTCTAATATCTTCATTTTTTCAACATACGTAGCTATTACCCTCGAAAACTAAAACTTTTGACATAGGAAAAGAGCCTTTATCACATTCGTTACCATTTGCAATTATAAAATAGTCTAATATCTTCATTTTTTCAACATACGTAGCTATTACCCTCGAAAACTATAACTTTTGACATAGGAAAAGAGCCTTTAATCACATTCTTTACCATTTGCAATCATAAAATGGTCTAATATCTTCATTTTTTCAACATACGTAGCTATTACCCTCGAAAACTAAAACTTTTGACATAGAAAAGAGCCTTTAATCACATTCTTTACCATTTGCAATCATAAATAGTCTAATATCTTCATTTTTTCAAAATACGTAGCTATTACCCTCGAAAACTAAAACTTTTGAAATAGGAAAAGAGCCTTTAAGCACTTTCTTTACCATGTGCAATCATAAAATAGTCTAATATCTTCATTTTTTCAACATACGTAGCTATTACCCTCGAAAACTATAACTTTTGACATAGGAAAAGAGCCTTTAATCACATTCTTTACCATTTGCAATCATAAAATGGTCTAATATCTTCATTTTTCCAACATACGTAGCTATTACCCTCGAAAACTAAAACTTTTGACATAGGAAAAGAGCCTTTAATCACATTCTTTACCATGTGCAATCATAAAATAGTCCAATATCTTCATTTGTCCAACATACGTAGCTATTACCCTCGAAAAGTAAAACTTTTGACATAGGAAAAGAGCCTTTAATCACATTCTTTACCATTTGCAATCATAAAATAGTCTAATATCTTCATTTTTTCAACATACGTAGCTATTACCCTCAAAAACTAAAACTTTTGACATAGGAAAAGAGCCTTTAATCACATTTGTTACCATTTGCAATTATAAAATAGTCTAATATCTTCATTTTTTCAACATACGTAGCTATTACCGCTCGAAAACTAAAACTTTTGACATAGGAAAAGAGCCTTTAATCACATTCTTTACCATGTGCAATCATAAAATAGTCTAATATCTTCATTTTTCCAACATACGTAGCTATTACCCTCGAAAACGAAAACTTTTGAAATAGGAAAAGAGCTTTAATAACTTTCTTTACCATGTGCAATCATAAAATAGTCTAATATCTTCATTTTTTCAACATACGTAGCTATTACCCTCGAAAACTAAAACTTTTGACATAGGAAAAGAGCCTTTAATCACATTCTTTACCATGTGCAATCATAAAATAGTCTAATATCTTCATTTTTTCAACATACGTAGCTATTACCCTCGAAAACTAAAACTTAAAGCTTTTGCCATAGAAAAAGAGCCTTTAATCACATTCTTTACCATGTGCAATCAAAAAATAGTCTAATATCTTCATTTTTCCAACATACATAGCTATTACCCTCGAAAACTAAAACTTTTGACATAGGAAAAGAGCCTTTAATCACATTCATTACCATTTGCAATCATAAAATAGTCTAATATCTTCATTTTTTCAACATACGTAGCTATTACCCTCGAAAACTAAAACTTTTGAAATAGGAAAAGAGCCTTTAAGCACTTTCTTTACCATGTGCAATCATCAAATAGTCTAATATCTTCATTTTTCCAACATACGTAGCTATTACCCTCGAAAACTAAAACTTTTGCCATAGGAAAAGAGCCTTTAAGCACATTCTTTACCATGTGCAATCATAAAATAGTCTAATATCTTCATTTTTTCAACATACGCAGCTATTACCCTCGAAAACTAAAACTTTTGACATAGGAAAAGAGCCTTTAATCACATTCGTTACCATTTGCAATTATAAAATAGTCTAATATCTTCATTTTTTCAACATACGT
>NW_027064360.1:25764-52455 GCF_032884065.1 Artemia franciscana
GCTCTTTTCCTATGTCAAAAGTTTTAGTTTTCGAGGGTAATAGCTACGTATGTTGGAAAAATGAAGATATTAGACTATTTTATGATTGCACATGGTAAAGAAAGTGCTTAAAGGCTCTTTTCCTATTTCAAAAGTTTTCGTTTTCGAGGGTAATAGCTACGTATGTTGGAAAATGAAGATATTAGACTATTTTATGATTGCAAATGGTAAAGAATGTGATTAAAGGCTCTTTTCCTATGTCAAAAGTTTTAGTTTTCGAGGGTAATAGCTACGTATGTTGAAAAAATGAAGATATTAGACTATTTTATGATTGCAAATGGTAAAGAATGTGATTAAAGGCTCTTTTCCTATTTCAAAAGTTTTCGTTTTCGAGGGTAATAGCTACGTATGTTGGAAAATGAAGATATTAGACTATTTTATGATTGCAAATGGTAAAGAATGTGATTAAAGGCTCTTTTCCTATGTCAAAAGTTTTAGTTTTCGAGGGTAATAGCTACGTATGTTGAAAAAATGAAGATATTAGACTATTTTATGATTGCACATGATAAAGAATGTGATTAAAGGCTCTTTTCCTATTTCAAAAGTTTTAGTTTTCGAGGGTAATAGCTACGTATGTTGAAAAAATGAAGATATTAGACTATTTTATGATTGCAAATGGTAAAGAATGTGATTAAAGGCTCTTTTCCTATTTCAAAAGTTTTCGTTTTCGAGGGTAATAGCTAAGTATGTTAGAAAAATGAAGATATTAGACTATTTTATGATTGCACATGGTAAAGAAAGTGCTTAAAGGCTCTTTTCCTATTTAAAAAGTTTTAGTTTTCGAGGGTAATAGCTACGTATGTTGAAAAAATGAAGATATTAGACTATTTTATGATTGCAAATGGTAAAGAATGTGATTAAAGGCTCTTTTCCTATTTCAAAAGTTTTCGTTTTCGAGGGTAATAGCTACGTATGTTGGAAAAATGAAGATATTAGACTATTTTATGATTGCACATGGTAAAGAATGTGATTAAAGGCTCTTTTCCTATGTCAAAAGTTTTAGTTTTCGAGGGTAATAGCTACGTATGTTGGAAAAATGAAGATATTAGACTATTTTATGATTGCACATGGTAAAGAAAGTGCTTAAAGGCTCTTTTCCTATTTCAAAAGTTTTCGTTTTCGAGGGTAATAGCTACGTATGTTGGAAAAATGAAGATATTAGACTATTTTATGATTGCACATGGTAAAGAATGTGATTAAAGGCTCTTTTCCTATGTCAAAAGTTTTAGTTTTCGAGGGTAATAGCTACGTATGTTGGAAAAATGAAGATATTAGACTATTTTATGATTGCACATGGTAAAGAAAGTGCTTAAAGGCTCTTTTCCTATTTCAAAAGTTTTAGTTTTCGAGGGTAATAGCTACGTATGTTGAAAAAATGAAGATATTAGACTATTTTATGATTGCAAATGGTAAAGAATGTGATTAAAGGCTCTTTTCCTATGTCAAAAGTTTTAGTTTTCGAGGGTAATAGCTACGTATGTTGAAAAAATGAATATATTAGACTATTTTATGATTGCACATGGTAAAGAAAGTGCTTAAAGGCTCTTTTCCTATTTCAAAAGTTTTAGTTTTCGAGGGTAATAGCTACGTATGTTGAAAAAATAAAGATATTAGACTATTTTATGATTGCAAATGGTAAAGAATGTGATTAAAGGCTCTTTTCCTATGTCAAAAGTTTTAGTTTTCGAGGGTAATAGCTACGTATGATGAAAAAATGAAGATATTAGACTATTTTATAATTGCAAATGGTAACGAATGTGATTAAAGGCTCTTTTCCTATGTCAAAAGTTTTAGTTTTCGAGGGTAATAGCTACGTATGTTGGAAAAATGAAGATATTAGACTATTTTATGATTGCACATGGTAAAGAAAGTGCTTATAGGCTCTTTTCCTATTTCAAAAGTTTTAGTTTTCGAGGGTAATAGCTACGTATGTTGGAAAAATGAAGATAATAGACTACTTTATGATTGCACATGGTAAAGAAAGTGCTTAAAGGCTCTTTTCCTATTTCAAAAGTTTTAGTTTTCGAGGGTAATAGCTACGTATGTTGAAAAAATGAAGATATTAGACTATTTTATGATTGCAAATGGTAAAGAATCTGATTAAAGGCTCTTTTCCTATGTCAAAAGTTTTAGTTTTCGAGGGTAATAGCTACGTATGATGAAAAAATGAAGATATTAGACTATTTTATAATTGCAAATGGTAACGAATGTGATTAAAGGCTCTTTTCCTATGTCAAAAGTTTTAGTTTTCGAGGGTAATAGCTACGTATGTTGAAAAAATGAAGATATTAGACTATTTTATAATTGCAAATGGTAACGAATGTGATTAAAGGCTCTTTTCCTATGTCAAAAGTTTAGTTTTCGAGGGTAATAGCTACGTATGTTGAAAAAATGAAGATATTAGACTATTTTATGATTGCACATGGTAAAGAAAGTGCTTAAAGGCTCTTTTCCTATTTCAAAAGTTTTAGTTTTCGAGGGTAATAGCTACGTATGTTGAAAAAATGAAGATATTAGACTATTTTATGATTGCAAATGGTAAAGAATGTGATTAAAGGCTCTTTTCCTATGTCAAAAGTTTTAGTTTTCGAGGGTAATAGCTACGTATGTTGAAAAAATGAATATATTAGACTATTTTATGATTGCACATGGTAAAGAAAGTGCTTAAAGGCTCTTTTCCTATTTCAAAAGTTTTAGTTTTCGAGGGTAATAGCTACGTATGTTGAAAAAATAAAGATATTAGACTATTTTATGATTGCAAATGGTAAAGAATGTGATTAAAGGCTCTTTTCCTATGTCAAAAGTTTTAGTTTTCGAGGGTAATAGCTACGTATGATGAAAAAATGAAGATATTAGACTATTTTATAATTGCAAATGGTAACGAATGTGATTAAAGGCTCTTTTCCTATGTCAAAAGTTTTAGTTTTCGAGGGTAATAGCTACGTATGTTGGAAAAATGAAGATATTAGACTATTTTATGATTGCACATGGTAAAGAAAGTGCTTAAAGGCTCTTTTCCTATTTCAAAAGTTTTAGTTTTCGAGGGTAATAGCTACGTATGTTGGAAAAATGAAGATAATAGACTATTTTATGATTGCACATGGTAAAGAAAGTGCTTAAAGGCTCTTTTCCTATTTCAAAAGTTTTAGTTTTCGAGGGTAATAGCTACGTATGTTGAAAAAATGAAGATATTAGACTATTTTATGATTGCAAATGGTAAAGAATGTGATTAAAGGCTGTTTTCCTATGTCAAAAGTTTTAGTTTTCGAGGGTAATAGCTACGTATGATGAAAAAATGAAGATATTAGACTATTTTATAATTGCAAATGGTAACGAATGTGATTAAAGGCTCTTTTCCTATGTCAAAAGTTTTAGTTTTCGAGGGTAATAGCTACGTATGTTGAAAAAATGAAGATATTAGACTATTTTATAATTGCAAATGGTAACGAATGTGATTAAAGGCTCTTTTCCTATGTCAAAAGTTTTAGTTTTTGAGGGTAATAGCTACGTATGTTGAAAAAATGAAGATATTAGACTATTTTATGATTGCACATGGTAAAGAAAGTGCTTAAAGGCTCTTTTCCTATTTCAAAAGTTTTAGTTTTCGAGGGTAATAGCTACGTATGTTGAAAAAATGAAGATATTAGACTATTTTATGATTGCAAATGGTAAAGAATGTGATTAAAGGCTCTTTTCCTATTTCAAAAGTTTTCGTTTTCGAGGGTAATAGCTACGTATGTTGGAAAAATGAAGATATTAGACTATTTTATGATTGCACATGGTAAAGAAAGTGCTTAAAGGCTCTTTTCCTATTTCAAAAGTTTTAGTTTTCGAGGGTAATAGCTACGTATGTTGAAAAAATGAAGGTATTAGACTATTTTATGATTGCAAATGGTAAAGAATGTGATTAAAGGCTCTTTTCCTATTTCAAAAGTTTTCGTTTTCGAGGGTAATAGCTACGTATGTTGGAAAAATGAAGATATTAGACTATTTTATGATTGCAAATGGTAAAGAATGTGATTAAAGGCTCTTTTCCTATGTCAAAAGTTTTAGTTTTCGAGGGTAATAGCTACGTATGTTGGAAAAATGAAGATATTAGACTATTTTATGATTGCAAATGGTAAAGAATGTGATTAAAGGCTCTTTTCCTATTTCAAAAGTTTTAGTTTTCGAGGGTAATAGCTACGTATGTTGAAAAAATAAAGATATTAGACTATTTTATGATTGCAAATGGTAAAGAATGTGATTAAAGGCTCTTTTCCTATGTCAAAAGTTTTAGTTTTCGAGGGTAATAGCTACGTATGATGAAAAAATGAAGATATTAGACTATTTTATAATTGCAAATGGTAACGAATGTGATTAAAGGCTCTTTTCCTATGTCAAAAGTTTTAGTTTTCGAGGGTAATAGCTACGTATGTTGGAAAAATGAAGATATTAGACTATTTTATGATTGCACATGGTAAAGAAAGTGCTTATAGGCTCTTTTCCTATTTCAAAAGTTTTAGTTTTCGAGGGTAATAGCTACGTATGTTGGAAAAATGAAGATAATAGACTATTTTATGATTGCACATGGTAAAGAAAGTGCTTAAAGGCTCTTTTCCTATTTCAAAAGTTTTAGTTTTCGAGGGTAATAGCTACGTATGTTGAAAAAATGAAGATATTAGACTATTTTATGATTGCACATGGTAAAGAAAGTGCTTAAAGGCTCTTTTCCTATTTCAAAAGTTTTAGTTTTCGAGGGTAATAGCTACGTATGTTGAAAAAATGAAGATATTAGACTATTTTATGATTGCAAATGGTAAAGAATGTGATTAAAGGCTCTTTTCCTATGTCAAAAGTTTTAGTTTTCGAGGGTAATAGCTACGTATGTTGAAAAAATGAATATATTAGACTATTTTATGATTGCACATGGTAAAGAAAGTGCTTAAAGGCTCTTTTCCTATTTCAAAAGTTTTAGTTTTCGAGGGTAATAGCTACGTATGTTGAAAAAATAAAGATATTAGACTATTTTATGATTGCAAATGGTAAAGAATGTGATTAAAGGCTCTTTTCCTATGTCAAAAGTTTTAGTTTTCGAGGGTAATAGCTACGTATGATGAAAAAATGAAGATATTAGACTATTTTATAATTGCAAATGGTAACGAATGTGATTAAAGGCTCTTTTCCTATGTCAAAAGTTTTAGTTTTCGAGGGTAATAGCTACGTATGTTGGAAAAATGAAGATATTAGACTATTTTATGATTGCACATGGTAAAGAAAGTGCTTAAAGGCTCTTTTCCTATTTCAAAAGTTTAGTTTTCGAGGGTAATAGCTACGTATGTTGGAAAAATGAAGATAATAGACTATTTTATGATTGCACATGGTAAAGAAAGTGCTTAAAGGCTCTTTTCCTATTTCAAAAGTTTTAGTTTTCGAGGGTAATAGCTACGTATGTTGAAAAAATGAAGATATTAGACTATTTTATGATTGCAAATGGTAAAGAATGTGATTAAAGGCTCTTTTCCTATGTCAAAAGTTTTAGTTTTCGAGGGTAATAGCTACGTATGATGAAAAAATGAAGATATTAGACTATTTTATAATTGCAAATGGTAACGAATGTGATTAAAGGCTCTTTTCCTATGTCAAAAGTTTTAGTTTTCGAGGGTAATAGCTACGTATGTTGAAAAAATGAAGATATTAGACTATTTTATAATTGCAAATGGTAACGAATGTGATTAAAGGCTCTTTTCCTATGTCAAAAGTTTTAGTTTTCGAGGGTAATAGCTACGTATGTTGAAAAATGAAGATATTAGACTATTTTATGATTGCACATGGTAAAGAAAGTGCTTAAAGGCTCTTTTCCTATTTCAAAAGTTTTAGTTTTCGAGGGTAATAGCTACGTATGTTGAAAAAATGAAGATATTAGACTATTTTATGATTGCAAATGGTAAAGAATGTGATTAAAGGCTCTTTTCCTATTTCAAAAGTTTTCGTTTTCGAGGGTAATAGCTACGTATGTTGAAAAAATGAAGATATTAGACTATTTTATGATTGCACATGGTAAAGAATGTGATTAAAGGCTCTTTTCCTATTTCAAAAGTTTTAGTTTTCGAGGGTAATAGCTACGTATGTTGAAAAAATGAAGATATTAGACTATTTTATGATTGCAAATGGTAAAGAATGTGATTAAAGGCTCTTTTCCTATTTCAAAAGTTTTCATTTTCGAGGGTAATAGCTACGTATGTTGGAAAAATGAAGATATTAGACTATTTTATGATTGCAAATGGTAAAGAATGTGATTAAAGGCTCTTTTCCTATTTCAAAAGTTTTAGTTTTCGAGGGTAATAGCTACGTATGTTGAAAAAATGAAGATATTAGACTATTTTATGATTGCACATGGTAAAGAATGTGATTAAAGGCTCTTTTCCTATTTCAAAAGTTTTAGTTTTCGAGGGTAATAGCTACGTATGTTGAAAAAATGAAGATATTAGACTATTTTATGATTGCAAATGGTAAAGAATGTGATTAAAGGCTCTTTTCCTATTTCAAAAGTTTTAGTTTTCGAGGGTAATAGCTAAGTATGTTGGAAAAATGAAGATATTAGACTATTTTATGATTGCAAATGGTAAAGAATGTGATTAAAGGCTCTTTTCCTATTTAAAAGTTTTAGTTTTCGAGGGTAATAGCTACGTATGTTGAAAAAATGAAGATATTAGACTATTTTATGATTGCACATGGTAAAGAATGTGATTAAAGGCTCTTTTCCTATTTCAAAAGTTTTAGTTTTCGAGGGTAATAGCTACGTATGTTGGAAAAATGAAGATATTAGACTATTTTATGATTGCACATGGTAAAGAATGTGATTAAAGGCTCTTTTCCTATTTCAAAAGTTTTAGTTTTCGAGGGTAATAGCTACGTATGTTGGAAAAATGAAGATATTAGACTATTTTATGATTGCACATGGTAAAGAAAGTGATTAAAGGCTCTTTTCCTATTTCAAAAGTTTTAGTTTTCGAGGGTAATAGCTACGTATGTTGAAAAAATGAAGATATTAGACTATTTTATGATTGCAATGGTAAAGAATGTGATTAAAGGCTCTTTTCCTATTTCAAAAGTTTTAGTTTTCGAGGGTAATAGCTACGTATGTTGGAAAAATGAAGATATTAGACTATTTTATGATTGCACATGGTAAAGAATGTGATTAAAGGCTCTTTTCCTATTTCAAAAGTTTTAGTTTTCGAGGGTAATAGCTACGTATGTTGGAAAAATGAAGATATTAGACTATTTTATGATTGCACATGGTAAAGAAAGTGCTTAAAGGCTCTTTTCCTATTTCAAAAGTTTTAGTTTTCGAGGGTAATAGCTACGTATGTTGAAAAAATGAAGATATTAGACTATTTTATGATTGCAAATGGTAAAGAATGTGATTAAAGGCTCTTTTCCTATGTCAAAAGTTTTAGTTTTCGAGGGTAATAGCTACGTATGTTGAAAAAATGAAGATATTAGACTATTTTATGATTGCACATGGTAAAGAAAGTGCTTAAAGGCTCTTTTCCTATTTCAAAAGTTTTAGTTTTCGAGGGTAATAGCTACGTATGTTGAAAAAATGAAGATATTAGACTATTTTATGATTGCAAATGGTAAAGAATGTGATTAAAGGCTCTTTTCCTATGTCAAAAGTTTTAGTTTTCGAGGGTAATAGCTACGTATGTTGAAAAAATGAAGATATTAGACTATTTTATGATTGCAAATGGTAAAGAATGTGATTAAAGGCTCTTTTCCTATTTCAAAAGTTTTAGTTTTCGAGGGTAATAGCTACGTATGTTGGAAAAATGAAGATATTAGACTATTTTATGATTGCACATGGTAAAGAATGTGATTAAAGGCTCTTTTCCTATTTCAAAAGTTTTAGTTTTCGAGGGTAATAGCTACGTATGTTGAAAAAATGAAGATATTAGACTATTTTATGATTGCACATGGTAAAGAATGTGATTAAAGGCTCTTTTCCTATTTCAAAAGTTTTAGTTTTCGAGGGTAATAGCTACGTATGTTGAAAAAATGAAGATATTAGACTATTTTATGATTGCAAATGGTAAAGAATGTGATTAAAGGCTCTTTTCCTATGTCAAAAGTTTTAGTTTTCGAGGGTAATAGCTACGTATGTTGAAAAAATGAAGATATTAGACTATTTTATGATTGCAAATGGTAAAGAATGTGATTAAAGGCTCTTTTCCTATGTCAAAAGTTTTAGTTTTCGAGGGTAATAGCTACGTATGTTGAAAAAATGAAGATATTAGACTATTTTATGATTGCAAATGGTAAAGAATGTGATTAAAGGCTCTTTTCCTATGTCAAAAGTTTTAGTTTTCGAGGGTAATAGCTACGTATGTTGAAAAAATGAAGATATTAGACTATTTTATGATTGCACATGGTAAAGAAAGTGATTAAAGGCTCTTTTCCTATTTCAAAAGTTTTAGTTTTCGAGGGTAATAGCTACGTATGTTGAAAAAATGAAGATATTAGACTATTTTATGATTGCACATGGTAAAGAATGTGATTAAAGGCTCTTTTCCTATTTCAAAAGTTTTAGTTTTCGAGGGTAATAGCTACGTATGTTGAAAAAATGAAGATATTAGACTATTTTATGATTGCAATGGTAAAGAATGTGATTAAAGGCTCTTTTCCTATTTCAAAAGTTTTAGTTTTCGAGGGTAATAGCTACGTATGTTGAAAAAATGAAGATATTAGACTATTTTATGATTGCAAATGGTAAAGAATGTGATTAAAGGCTCTTTTCAAATAGTAAAGAATGTGATTAAAGGCTCTTTTCCTATTTCAAAAGTTTTAGTTTTCGAGGGTAATAGCTACGTATGTTGAAAAAAATGAAGATATTAGACTATTTTATGATTGCAAATGGTAAAGAATGTGATTAAAGGCTCTTTTCCTATTTCAAAAGTTTTAGTTTTCGAGGGTAATAGCTACGTATGTTGAAAAAATGAAGATATTAGACTATTTTATGATTGCAAATGGTAAAGAATGTGATTAAAGGCTCTTTTCCTATGTCAAAAGTTTTAGTTTTCGAGGGTAATAGCTACGTATGTTGAAAAAATGAAGATATTAGACTATTTTATAATTGCAAATGGTAACGAATGTGATTAAAGGCTCTTTTCCTATGTCAAAAGTTTTAGTTTTTGAGGGTAATAGCTACGTATGTTGAAAAAATGAAGATATTAGACTATTTTATAATTGCAAATGGTAACGAATTTGATTAAAGGCTCTTTTCCTATGTCAAAAGTTTTAGTTTTCGAGGGTAATAGCTACGTATGTTGGAAAAATGAAGATATTAGACTATTTTATGATTGCACATGGTAAAGAAAGTGCTTAAAGGCTCTTTTCCTATTTCAAAAGTTTTCGTTTTCGAGGGTAATAGCTACGTATGTTGGAAAAATGAAGATATTAGACTATTTTATGATTGCACATGGTAAAGAATGTGATTAAAGGCTCTTTTCCTATGTCAAAAGTTTTAGTTAGCGAGGGTAATAGCTACGTATGTTGGAAAAATGAAGATATTAGACTATTTTATGATTGCAAATGGTAAAGAAAGTCCTTACAGGCTCTTTTCCTATTTCAAAAGTTTTAGTTTTCGAGGGTAATAGCTACGTATGTTGAAAAAATGAAGATATTAGACTATTTTATGATTGCAAATGGTAAAGAATGTGATTAAAGGCTCTTTTCCTATGTCAAAAGTTTTAGTTTTCGAGGGTAATAGCTACGTATGTTGAAAAAATGAAGATATTAGACTATTTTATGATTGCACATGGTAAAGAATGTGATTAAAGGCTCTTTTCCTATGTCAAAAGTTTTAGTTTTCGAGGGTAATAGCTACGTATGTTGGAAAAATGAAGATATTAGACTATTTTATGATTGCACATGGTAAAGAAAGTGATTAAAGGCTCTTTTCCTATTTCAAAAGTTTTCGTTTTCGAGGGTAATAGCTACGTATGTTGGAAAAATGAAGATATTAGACTATTTTATGATTGCACATGGTAAAGAATGTGATTAAAGGCTCTTTTCCTATGTCAAAAGTTTTAGTTTTCGAGGGTAATAGCTACGTATGTTGAAAAAATGAAGATATTAGACTATTTTATGATTGCAAATGGTAAAGAATGTGATTAAAGGCTCTTTTCCTATTTCAAAAGTTTTAGTTTTCGAGGGTAATAGCTACGTATGTTGGAAAAAATGAAGATATTAGACTATTTTATGATTGCACATGGTAAAGAATGTGATTAAAGGCTCTTTTCCTATTTCAAAAGTTTTAGTTTTCGAGGGTAATAGCTACGTATGTTGAAAAAATGAAGATATTAGACTATTTTATGATTGCACATGGTAAAGAATGTGATTAAAGGCTCTTTTCCTATTTCAAAAGTTTTAGTTTTCGAGGGTAATAGCTACGTATGTTGAAAAAATGAAGATATTAGACTATTTTATGATTGCAATGGTAAAGAATGTGATTAAAGGCTCTTTTCCTATTTCAAAAGTTTTAGTTTTCGAGGGTAATAGCTACGTATGTTGAAAAAATGAAGATATTAGACTATTTTATGATTGCACATGGTAAAGAATGTGATTAAAGGCTCTTTTCCTATGTCAAAAGTTTTAGTTTTCGAGGGTAATAGCTACGTATGTTGGAAAAATGAAGATATTAGACTATTTTATGATTGCACATGGTAAAGAATGTGATTAAAGGCTCTTTTCCTATGTCAAAAGTTTTAGTTTTCGAGGGTAATAGCTACGTATGTTGAAAAAATGAAGATATTAGACTATTTTATGATTGCAAATGGTAAAGAATGTGATTAAAGGCTCTTTTCCTATTTCAAAAGTTTTAGTTTTCGAGGGTAATAGCTACGTATGTTGAAAAAATGAAGATATTAGACTATTTTATGATTGCACATGGTAAAGAATGTGATTAAAGGCTCTTTTCCTATTTCAAAAGTTTTAGTTTTCGAGGGTAATAGCTACGTATGTTGAAAAAATGAAGATATTAGACTATTTTATGATTGCAAATGGTAAAGAATGTGATTAAAGGCTCTTTTCCTATTTCAAAAGTTTTAGTTTTCGAGGGTAATAGCTACGTATGTTGAAAAAATGAAGATATTAGACTATTTTATGATTGCAAATGGTAAAGAATGTGATTAAAGGCTCTTTTCCTATGTCAAAAGTTTTAGTTTTCGAGGGTAATAGCTACGTATGTTGAAAAAATGAAGATATTAGACTATTTTATGATTGCACATGGTAAAGAATGTGATTAAAGGCTCTTTTCCTATTTCAAAAGTTTTAGTTTTCGAGGGTAATAGCTACGTATGTTGAAAAAATGAAGATATTAGACTATTTTATGATTGCACATGGTAAAGAATGTGATTAAAGGCTCTTTTCCTATTTCAAAAGTTTTAGTTTTCGAGGGTAATAGCTACGTATGTTGGAAAAAATGAAGATATTAGACTATTTTATGATTGCAAATGGTAAAGAATGTGATTAAAGGCTCTTTTCCTATTTCAAAAGTTTTAGTTTTCGAGGGTAATAGCTACGTATGTTGAAAAAATGAAGATATTAGACTATTTTATGATTGCAAATGGTAAAGAATGTGATTAAAGGCTCTTTTCCTATGTCAAAAGTTTTAGTTTTCGAGGGTAATAGCTACGTATGTTGAAAAAATGAAGATATTAGACTATTTTATGATTGCACATGGTAAAGAATGTGATTAAAGGCTCTTTTCCTATGTCAAAAGTTTTAGTTTTCGAGGGTAATAGCTACGTATGTTGAAAAAATGAAGATATTAGACTATTTTATGATTGCACATGGTAAAGAAAGTGATTAAAGGCTCTTTTCCTATTTCAAAAGTTTTAGTTTTCGAGGGTAATAGCTACGTATGTTGAAAAAATGAAGATATTAGACTATTTTATGATTGCACATGGTAAAGAATGTGATTAAAGGCTCTTTTCCTATGTCAAAAGTTTTAGTTTTCGAGGGTAATAGCTACGTATGTTGAAAAAATGAAGATATTAGACTATTTTATGATTGCACATGGTAAAGAATGTGATTAAAGGCTCTTTTCCTATTTCAAAAGTTTTAGTTTTCGAGGGTAATAGCTACGTATGTTGGAAAAAATGAAGATATTAGACTATTTTATGATTGCACATGGTAAAGAATGTGATTAAAGGCTCTTTTCTAGTAAAGAATGTGATTAAAGGCTCTTTTCCTATTTCAAAAGTTTTAGTTTTCGAGGGTAATAGCTACGTATGTTGAAAAAATGAAGATATTAGACTATTTTATGATTGCACATGGTAAAGAATGTGATTAAAGGCTCTTTTCCTATTTCAAAAGTTTTAGTTTTCGAGGGTAATAGCTACGTATGTTGAAAAAATGAAGATATTAGACTATTTTATGATTGCAAATGGTAAAGAATGTGATTAAAGGCTCTTTTCCTATGTCAAAAGTTTTAGTTTTCGAGGGTAATAGCTACGTATGTTGAAAAAATGAAGATATTAGACTATTTTATGATTGCAAATGGTAAAGAATGTGATTAAAGGCTCTTTTCCTATTTCAAAAGTTTTAGTTTTCGAGGGTAATAGCTACGTATGTTGAAAAAATGAAGATATTAGACTATTTTATGATTGCAAATGGTAAAGAATTGATTAAAGGCTCTTTTCCTATGTCAAAAGTTTTAGTTTTCGAGGGTAATAGCTACGTATGTTGAAAAAATGAAGATATTAGACTATTTTATGATTGCACATGGTAAAGAATGTGATTAAAGGCTCTTTTCCTATTTCAAAAGTTTTCGTTTTCGAGGGTAATAGCTACGTATGTTGGAAAAATGAAGATATTAGACTATTTTATGATTGCAAATGGTAAAGAATGTGATTAAAGGCTCTTTTCCTATGTCAAAAGTTTTAGTTTTGCGAGGGTAATAGCTACGTATGTTGAAAAAATGAAGATATTAGACTATTTTATGATTGCAAATGGTAAAGAATGTTTAAAGGCTCTTTTCCTATTTCAAAAGTTTTAGTTTTCGAGGGTAATAGCTACGTATGTTGAAAAAATGAAGATATTAGACTATTTTATGATTGCAAATGGTAAAGAATGTGATTAAAGGCTCTTTTCCTATTTCAAAAGTTTTAGTTTTCGAGGGTAATAGCTACGTATGTTGAAAAAATGAAGATATTAGACTATTTTATGATTGCACATGGTAAAGAATGTGATTAAAGGCTCTTTTCCTATGTCAAAAGTTTTAGTTTTCGAGGGTAATAGCTACGTATGTTGAAAAATGAAGATATTAGACTATTTTATGATTGCACATGGTAAAGAATGTGATTAAAGGCTCTTTTCCTATTTCAAAAGTTTTAGTTTTCGAGGGTAATAGCTACGTATGTTGGAAAAATGAAGATATTAGACTATTTTATGATTGCACATGGTAAAGAATGTGATTAAAGGCTCTTTTCCTATTTCAAAAGTTTTAGTTTTCGAGGGTAATAGCTACGTATGTTGAAAAAATGAAGATATTAGACTATTTTATGATTGCAAATGGTAAAGAATGTGATTAAAGGCTCTTTTCCTATGTCAAAAGTTTTAGTTTTCGAGGGTAATAGCTACGTATGTTGAAAAAATGAAGATATTAGACTATTTTATGATTGCACATGGTAAAGAATGTGATTAAAGGCTCTTTTCCTATTTCAAAAGTTTTAGTTTTCGAGGGTAATAGCTACGTATGTTGAAAAAATGAAGATATTAGACTATTTTATGATTGCAAATGGTAAAGAATGTGATTAAAGGCTCTTTTCCTATTTCAAAAGTTTTAGTTTTCGAGGGTAATAGCTACGTATGTTGAAAAAATGAAGATATTAGACTATTTTATGATTGCACATGGTAAAGAATGTGATTAAAGGCTCTTTTCCTATTTCAAAAGTTTTAGTTTTCGAGGGTAATAGCTACGTATGTTGAAAAAATGAAGATATTAGACTATTTTATGATTGCACATGGTAAAGAATGTGATTAAAGGCTCTTTTCCTATTTCAAAAGTTTTAGTTTTCGAGGGTAATAGCTACGTATGTTGAAAAAATGAAGATATTAGACTATTTTATGATTGCAAATGGTAAAGAATGTGATTAAAGGCTCTTTTCCTATGTCAAAAGTTTTAGTTTTCGAGGGTAATAGCTACGTATGTTGAAAAAATGAAGATATTAGACTATTTTATGATTGCAAATGGTAAAGATGTGATTAAAGGCTCTTTTCCTATTTCAAAAGTTTTAGTTTTCGAGGGTAATAGCTACGTATGTTGAAAAAATGAAGATATTAGACTATTTTATGATTGCACATGGTAAAGAATGTGATTAAAGGCTCTTTTCCTATTTCAAAAGTTTTAGTTTTCGAGGGTAATAGCTACGTATGTTGAAAAAATGAAGATATTAGACTATTTTATGATTGCAATGGTAAAGAATGTGATTAAAGGCTCTTTTCCTATGTCAAAAGTTTTAGTTTTCGAGGGTAATAGCTACGTATGTTGGAAAAAATGAAGATATTAGACTATTTTATGATTGCAAATGGTAAAGAATGTGATTAAAGGCTCTTTTCCTATTTCAAAAGTTTTAGTTTTCGAGGGTAATAGCTACGTATGTTGAAAAAATGAAGATATTAGACTATTTTATGATTGCACATGGTAAAGAATGTGATTAAAGGCTCTTTTCCTATTTCAAAAGTTTTAGTTTTCGAGGGTAATAGCTACGTATGTTGAAAAAATGAAGATATTAGACTATTTTATGATTGCAAATGGTAAAGAATGTGATTAAAGGCTCTTTTCCTATTTCAAAAGTTTTAGTTTTCGAGGGTAATAGCTACGTATGTTGAAAAAATGAAGATATTAGACTATTTTATGATTGCAATGGTAAAGAATGTGATTAAAGGCTCTTTTCCTATTTCAAAAGTTTTAGTTTTCGAGGGTAATAGCTACGTATGTTGAAAAAATGAAGATATTAGACTATTTTATGATTGCAAATGGTAAAGAATGTGATTAAAGGCTCTTTTCCTATTTCAAAAGTTTTAGTTTTCGAGGGTAATAGCTACGTATGTTGAAAAAATGAAGATATTAGACTATTTTATGATTGCACATGGTAAAGAATGTGATTAAAGGCTCTTTTCCTATTTCAAAAGTTTTAGTTTTCGAGGGTAATAGCTACGTATGTTGAAAAAATGAAGATATTAGACTATTTTATGATTGCAAATGGTAAAGAATGTGATTAAAGGCTCTTTTCCTATGTCAAAAGTTTTAGTTTTCGAGGGTAATAGCTACGTATGTTGAAAAAATGAAGATATTAGACTATTTTATGATTGCACATGGTAAAGAATGTGATTAAAGGCTCTTTTCCTATTTCAAAAGTTTTAGTTTTCGAGGGTAATAGCTACGTATGTTGGAAAAATGAAGATATTAGACTATTTTATGATTGCACATGGTAAAGAAAGTGCTTAAAGGCTCTTTTCCTATTTCAAAAGTTTTAGTTTTCGAGGGTAATAGCTACGTATGTTGAAAAAATGAAGATATTAGACTATTTTATGATTGCAAATGGTAAAGAATGTGATTAAAGGCTCTTTTCCTATTTCAAAAGTTTTCGTTTTCGAGGGTAATAGCTACGTATGTTGGAAAAAATGAAGATATTAGACTATTTTATGATTGCAAATGGTAAAGAATGTGATTAAAGGCTCTTTTCCTATGTCAAAAGTTTTAGTTTTTGAGGGTAATAGCTACGTATGTTGAAAAAATGAAGATATTAGACTATTTTATGATTGCACATGGTAAAGAATGTGATTAAAGGCTCTTTTCCTATTTCAAAAGTTTTAGTTTTCGAGGGTAATAGCTACGTATGTTGAAAAAATGAAGATATTAGACTATTTTATGATTGCAATGGTAAAGAATGTGATTAAAGGCTCTTTTCCTATTTCAAAAGTTTTAGTTTTCGAGGGTAATAGCTACGTATGTTGAAAAAATGAAGATATTAGACTATTTTATGATTGCAAATGGTAAAGAATGTGATTAAAGGCTCTTTTCCTATGTCAAAAGTTTTAGTTTTCGAGGGTAATAGCTACGTATGTTGAAAAAATGAAGATATTAGACTATTTTATGATTGCACATGGTAAAGAATGTGATTAAAGGCTCTTTTCCTATTTCAAAAGTTTTAGTTTTCGAGGGTAATAGCTACGTATGTTGAAAAAATGAAGATATTAGACTATTTTATGATTGCACATGGTAAAGAATGTGATTAAAGGCTCTTTTCCTATTCAAAAGTTTTAGTTTTCGAGGGTAATAGCTACGTATGTTGAAAAAATGAAGATATTAGACTATTTTATGATTGCACATGGTAAAGAATGTGATTAAAGGCTCTTTTCCTATGTCAAAAGTTTTAGTTTTCGAGGGTAATAGCTACGTATGTTGGAAAAATGAAGATATTAGACTATTTTATGATTGCACATGGTAAAGAATGTGATTAAAGGCTCTTTTCCTATGTCAAAAGTTTTAGTTTTCGAGGGTAATAGCTACGTATGTTGAAAAAATGAAGATATTAGACTATTTTATGATTGCACATGGTAAAGAATGTGATTAAAGGCTCTTTTCCTATTTCAAAAGTTTTAGTTTTCGAGGGTAATAGCTACGTATGTTGAAAAAATGAAGATATTAGACTATTTTATGATTGCAAATGGTAAAGAATGTGATTAAAGGCTCTTTTCCTATGTCAAAAGTTTTAGTTTTCGAGGGTAATAGCTACGTATGTTGAAAAAATGAAGATATTAGACTATTTTATGATTGCACATGGTAAAGAAAGTGATTAAAGGCTCTTTTCCTATTTCAAAAGTTTTAGTTTTCGAGGGTAATAGCTACGTATGTTGAAAAAATGAAGATATTAGACTATTTTATGATTGCACATGGTAAAGAATGTGATTAAAGGCTCTTTTCCTATTTCAAAAGTTTTAGTTTTCGAGGGTAATAGCTACGTATGTTGAAAAAATGAAGATATTAGACTATTTTATGATTGCACATGGTAAAGAATGTGATTAAAGGCTCTTTTCCTATGTCAAAAGTTTTAGTTTTCGAGGGTAATAGCTACGTATGTTGGAAAAATGAAGATATTAGACTATTTTATGATTGCACATGGTAAAGAATGTGATTAAAGGCTCTTTTCCTATTTCAAAAGTTTTAGTTTTCGAGGGTAATAGCTACGTATGTTGGAAAAAATGAAGATATTAGACTATTTTATGATTGCACATGGTAAAGAATGTGATTAAAGGCTCTTTTCCTATTTCAAAAGTTTTAGTTTTCGAGGGTAATAGCTACGTATGTTGAAAAAATGAAGATATTAGACTATTTTATGATTGCAAATGGTAAAGAATGTGATTAAAGGCTCTTTTCCTATTTCAAAAGTTTTAGTTTTCGAGGGTAATAGCTACGTATGTTGAAAAAATGAAGATATTAGACTATTTTATGATTGCAATGGTAAAGAATGTGATTAAAGGCTCTTTTCCTATTTCAAAAGTTTTAGTTTTCGAGGGTAATAGCTACGTATGTTGAAAAAATGAAGATATTAGACTATTTTATGATTGCAAATGGTAAAGAATGTGATTAAAGGCTCTTTTCCTATGTCAAAAGTTTTAGTTTTCGAGGGTAATAGCTACGTATGTTGAAAAAATGAAGATATTAGACTATTTTATGATTGCACATGGTAAAGAATGTGATTAAAGGCTCTTTTCCTATTTCAAAAGTTTTAGTTTTCGAGGGTAATAGCTACGTATGTTGAAAAAATGAAGATATTAGACTATTTTATGATTGCACATGGTAAAGAATGTGATTAAAGGCTCTTTTCCTATGTCAAAAGTTTTAGTTTTCGAGGGTAATAGCTACGTATGTTGAAAAAATGAAGATATTAGACTATTTTATGATTGCAAATGGTAAAGAATGTGATTAAAGGCTCTTTTCCTATGTCAAAAGTTTTAGTTTTCGAGGGTAATAGCTACGTATGTTGAAAAAATGAAGATATTAGACTATTTTATGATTGCACATGGTAAAGAATGTGATTAAAGGCTCTTTTCCTATTTCAAAAGTTTTAGTTTTCGAGGGTAATAGCTACGTATGTTGGAAAAAATGAAGATATTAGACTATTTTATGATTGCACATGGTAAAGAATGTGATTAAAGGCTCTTTTCCTATGTCAAAAGTTTTAGTTTTCGAGGGTAATAGCTACGTATGTTGGAAAAAATGAAGATATTAGACTATTTTATGATTGCAAATGGTAAAGAATGTGATTAAAGGCTCTTTTCCTATTTCAAAAGTTTTAGTTTTCGAGGGTAATAGCTACGTATGTTGAAAAATGAAGATATTAGACTATTTTATGATTGCACATGGTAAAGAATGTGATTAAAGGCTCTTTTCCTATGTCAAAAGTTTTAGTTTTCGAGGGTAATAGCTACGTATGTTGAAAAAATGAAGATATTAGACTATTTTATGATTGCACATGGTAAAGAATGTGATTAAAGGCTCTTTTCCTATGTCAAAAGTTTTAGTTTTCGAGGGTAATAGCTACATATGTTGAAAAAATGAAGATATTAGACTATTTTATGATTGCAAATGGTAAAGAATGTGATTAAAGGCTCTTTTCCTATGTCAAAAGTTTTAGTTTTCGAGGGTAATAGCTACGTATGTTGAAAAATGAAGATATTAGACTATTTTATGATTGCACATGGTAAAGAATGTGATTAAAGGCTCTTTTCCTATGTCAAAAGTTTTAGTTTTCGAGGGTAATAGCTACGTATGTTGAAAAAATGAAGATATTAGACTATTTTATGATTGCACATGGTAAAGAATGTGATTAAAGGCTCTTTTCCTATGTCAAAAGTTTTAGTTTTCGAGGGTAATAGCTACGTATCTGTTGAAAAAATGAAGATATTAGACTATTTTATGATTGCACATGGTAAAGAATGTGTTAAAGGCTCTTTTCCTATTTCAAAAGTTTTAGTTTTCGAGGGTAATAGCTACGTATGTTGAAAAAATGAAGATATTAGACTATTTTATGATTGCACATGGTAAAGAATGTGATTAAAGGCTCTTTTCCTATGTCAAAAGTTTTAGTTTTCGAGGGTAATAGCTACGTATGTTGAAAAATGAAGATATTAGACTATTTTATGATTGCACATGGTAAAGAAAGTGCTTAAAGGCTCTTTTCCTATTTCAAAAGTTTTAGTTTTCGAGGGTAATAGCTACGTATGTTGAAAAAATGAAGATATTAGACTATTTTATGATTGCAAATGGTAAAGAATGTGATTAAAGGCTCTTTTCCTATGTCAAAAGTTTTAGTTTTCGAGGGTAATAGCTACGTATGTTGAAAAAATGAAGATATTAGACTATTTTATGATTGCACATGGTAAAAAATGTGATTAAAGGCTCTTTTCCTATGTAAAAGTTTTAGTTTTCGAGGGTAATAGCTACGTATGTTGGAAAAAATGAAGATATTAGACTATTTTATGATTGCACATGGTAAAGAAAGTGATTAAAGGCTCTTTTCCTATTTCAAAAGTTTTAGTTTTCGAGGGTAATAGCTACGTATGTTGAAAAAATGAAGATATTAGACTATTTTATGATTGCACATGGTAAAGAATGTGATTAAAGGCTCTTTTCCTATGTCAAAAGTTTTAGTTTTCGAGGGTAATAGCTACGTATGTTGAAAAAATGAAGATATTAGACTATTTTATGATTGCAAATGGTAAAGAATGTGATTAAAGGCTCTTTTCCTATGTCAAAAGTTTTAGTTTTCGAGGGTAATAGCTACGTATGTTGGAAAAATGAAGATATTAGACTATTTTATGATTGCACATGGTAAAGAATGTGATTAAAGGCTCTTTTCCTATGTCAAAAGTTTTAGTTTTCGAGGGTAATAGCTACGGTATGTTGGAAAAATGAAGATATTAGACTATTTTATGATTGCACATGGTAAAGAATGTGATTAAAGGCTCTTTTCCTATTTCAAAAGTTTTAGTTTTCGAGGGTAATAGCTACGTATGTTGAAAAAATGAAGATATTAGACTATTTTATGATTGCACATGGTAAAGAATGTGATTAAAGGCTCTTTTCCTATTTCAAAAGTTTTAGTTTTCGAGGGTAATAGCTACGTATGTTGAAAAAATGAAGATATTAGACTATTTTATGATTGCACATGGTAAAAATGTGATTAAAGGCTCTTTTCCTATTTCAAAAGTTTTAGTTTTCGAGGGTAATAGCTACGTATGTTGGAAAAATGAAGATATTAGACTATTTTATGATTGCACATGGTAAAGAAAGTGCTTAAAGGCTCTTTTCCTATGTCAAAAGTTTTAGTTTTCGAGGGTAATAGCTACGTATGTTGGAAAAATGAAGATATTAGACTATTTTATGATTGCACATGGTAAAGAATGTGCTTAAAGGCTCTTTTCCTATTTCAAAAGTTTTAGTTTTCGAGGGTAATAGCTACGTATGTTGGAAAAATGAAGATATTAGACTATTTTATGATTGCACATGGTAAAGAATGTGATTAAAGGCTCTTTTCCTATGTAAAAGTTTTAGTTTTCGAGGGTAATAGCTACGTATGTTGAAAAAATGAAGATATTAGACTATTTTATGATTGCACATGGTAAAGAATGTGATTAAAGGCTCTTTTCCTATGTCAAAAGTTTTAGTTTTCGAGGGTAATAGCTACGTATGTTGGAAAAAATGAAGATATTAGACTATTTTATGATTGCACATGGTAAAGAAAGTGATTAAAGGCTCTTTTCCTATTTCAAAAGTTTTCGTTTTCGAGGGTAATAGCTACGTATGTTGAAAAATGAAGATATTAGACTATTTTATGATTGCACATGGTAAAGAATGTGATTAAAGGCTCTTTTCCTATGTCAAAAGTTTTAGTTTTCGAGGGTAATAGCTACGTATGTTGAAAAAATGAAGATATTAGACTATTTTATGATTGCACATGGTAAAGAATGTGATTAAAGGCTCTTTTCCTATTTCAAAAGTTTTAGTTTTCGAGGGTAATAGCTACGTATGTTGAAAAAACGAAGATATTAGACTATTTTATGATTGCACATGGTAAAGAATGTGATTAAAGGCTCTTTTCCTATGTCAAAAGTTTTAGTTTTCGAGGGTAATAGCTACGTATGTTGGAAAAATGAAGATATTAGACTATTTTATGATTGCACATGGTAAAGAAAGTGATTAAAGGCTCTTTTCCTATTTCAAAAGTTTTAGTTTTTGAGGGTAATAGCTACGTATGTTGGAAAAATGAAGATATTAGACTATTTTATGATTGCACATGGTAAAGAAAAGGCTTAAAGGATCTTTTCCTATTTCAAAAGTTTTAGTTTTCGAGGGTAATAGCTACGTATGTTGAAAAAATGAAGATATTAGACTATTTTATGATTGCACATGGTAAAGAATGTGATTAAAGGCTCTTTTCCTATGTCAAAAGTTTTAGTTTTCGAGGGTAATAGCTACGTATGTTGGAAAAATGAAGATATTAGACTATTTTATGATTGCACATGGTAAAGAATGTGCTTAAAGGCTCTTTTCCTATGGCAAAAGTTTTAGTTTTTGAGGGTAATAGTTACGTATGTTGGAAAAATGAAGATATTAGACTATTTTATGATTGCACATGGTAAAGAATGTGATTAAAGGCTCTTTTCCTATGTCAAAAGTTTTAGTTTTCGAGGGTAATAGCTAGGTATGTTGGAAAAATGAAGATATTAGACTATTTTATGATTGCACATGATATAGAAAGTGCTTAAAGGATCTTTTCCTATTTCAAAAGTTTTAGTTTTCGAGGGTAATAGCTACGTATGTTGAAAAAATGAAGATATTAGACTATTTTATGATTGCACATGGTAAAGAATGTGATTAAAGGCTCTTTTCCTATGTCAAAAGTTTTAGTTTTCGAGGGTAATAGCTACGTATGTTGAAAAAATGAAGATATTAGACTATTTTATGATTGCACATGGTAAAAAATGTGATTATAGGCTCTTTTCCTATGTAAAAAGTTTTAGTTTTCGAGGGTAATAGCTACGTATGTTGGAAAAATGAAGATATTAGACTATTTTATGATTGCACATGGTAAAGAAAGTGCTTAAAGGATCTTTTCCTATTTCAAAAGTTTTAGTTTTCGAGGGTAATAGCTACGTATGTTGAAAAAATGAAGATATTAGACTATTTTATGATTGCACATGGTAAAGAATGTGATTAAAGGCTCTTTTCCTATGTCAAAAGTTTAGTTTCGAGGGTAATAGCTACGTATGTTGGAAAAATGAAGATATTAGACTATTTTATGATTGCACATGCTAAAAAAGTGCTTAAAGGCTCTTTTCCTATGTAAAAAGTTTTAGTTTTCGAGGGTAATAGCTACGTATGTTGAAAAAATGAAGATATTAGACTATTTTATGATTGCAAATGGTAAAGAATGTGATTAAAGGCTCTTTTCCTATGTCAAAAGTTTTAGTTTTCGAGGGTAATAGCTACGTATGTTGAAACAATGAAGATATTAGACTATTTTATGATTGCACATGGTAAAGAAAGTGCTTAAAGGATCTTTTCCTATTTCAAAAGTTTTAGTTTTCGAGGGTAATAGCTACGTATGTTGAAAAAATGAAGATATTAGACTATTTTATGATTGCAAATGGTAAAAAATGTGATTAAAGGCTCTTTTCCTATGTCAAAAGTTTTAGTTTTCGAGGGTAATAGCTACGTATGTTGGAAAAATGAAGATATTAGACTATTTTATGATTGCACATGGTAAAGAATGTGATTAAAGGCTCTTTTCCTATGTCAAAAGTTTTAGTTTTCGAGGGTAATAGCTACGTATGTTGAAAAAATGAAGATATTAGACTATTTTATGATTGCACATGGTAAAGAATGTGATTAAAGGCTCTTTTCCTATGTCAAAAGTTTTAGTTTTCGAGGGTAATAGCTACGTATATGGAAAAAATGAAGATATTAGACTATTTTATGATTGCACATGGTAAAAAATGTGATTAAAGGCTCTTTTCCTATGTAAAAAGTTTTAGTTTTCGAGGGTAATAGCTACGTATGTTGGAAAAATGAAGATATTAGATTATTTTATGATTGCACATGGTAAAGAAAGTGCTTAAAGGATCTTTTCCTATTTCAAAAGTTTTAGTTTTCGAGGGTAATAGCTACGTATGTTGAAAAAATGAAGATATTAGACTATTTTATGATTGCACATGGTAAAGAATGTGATTAAAGGCTCTTTTCCTATGTCAAAAGTTTTAGTTTTCGAGGGTAATAGCTACGTATATGGAAAAAATGAAGATATTAGACTATTTTATGATTGCACATGGTAAAAAATGTGATTAAAGGCTCTTTTCCTATGTCAAAAGTTTTAGTTTTCGAGGTTAATAGCTACGTATGTTGGTAAAATGAAGATATTAGACTATTTTATGATTGCACATGGTAAAGAATGTGCTTAAAGGCTCTTTTCCTATGGCAAAAGTTTTAGTTTTCGAGGGTAATAGTTACGTATGTTGGAAAAATGAAGATATTAGACTATTTTATGATTGCACATGGTAAAGAATGTGATTAAAGGCTCTTTTCCTATGTCAAAAGTTTTAGTTTTCGAGGGTAATAGCTACGTATGTTGGAAAAATGAAGATATTAGACTATTTTGTAATTGCACATGGTAAAGAATGTGCTTAAAGGCTCTTTTCCTATGGCAAAAGTTTTAGTTTTCGAGGGTAATAGTTACGCATGTTGGAAAAATGAAGATATTAGACTATTTTATGATTGCACATGGTAAAGAATGTGATTAAAGGCTCTTTTCCTATGTAAAAAGTTTTGGTTTTCGAGGGTAATAGCTACGTATGTTGAAAAAATGAAGATATTAGACTATTTTATGATTGCACATGGTAAAGAAAGTGCTTAAAGGATCTTTTCCTATTTCAAAAGTTTTAGTTTTCGAGGGTAATAGCTACGTATGTTGAAAAAATGAAGATATTAGACTATTTTATGATTGCAAATGGTAAAGAATGTGATTAAAGGCTCTTTTCCTATGTCAAAAGTTTTAGTTTTCGAGGGTAATAGCTACGTATGTTGAAAAAATGAAGATATTAGACTATTTTATGATTGCACATGGTAAAAATGTGATTAAAGGCTCTTTTCCTATGTAAAAAGTTTTAGTTTTCGAGGGTAATAGCTACGTATGTTGGAAAAATGAAGATATTAGACTATTTTATGATTGCACATGGTAAAGAAAGTGCTTAAAGGATCTTTTCCTATTTCAAAGGTTTTAGTTTTCGAGGGTAATAGCTACGTATGTTGAAAAAATGAAGATATTAGACTATTTTATGATTGCACATGGTAAAGAATGTGATTAAAGGCTCTTTTCCTATGTCAAAAGTTTTAGTTTTCGAGGGTAATAGCTACGTATGTTGGAAAAATGAAGATATTAGACTATTTATGATTGCACATGGTAAAGAAAGTGCTTAAAGGATCTTTTCCTATTTCAAAAGTTTTAGTTTTCGAGGGTAATAGCTACGTATGTTGAAAAAATGAAGATATTAGACTATTTTATGATTGCACATGGTAAAGAATGTGATTAAAGGCTCTTTTCCTATGTCAAAAGTTTTAGTTTTTGAGGGTAATAGCTACGTATATGGAAAAAATGAAGATATTAGACTATTTTATGATTGCACATGGTAAAAAATGTGATTAAAGGCTCTTTTCCTATGTAAAAAGTTTTAGTTTTCGAGGGTAATAGCTACGTATGTTGAAACAATGAAGATATTAGACTATTTTATGATTGCACATGGTAAAGAAAGTGCTTAAAGGATCTTTTCCTATTTCAAAAGTTTTAGTTTTCGAGGGTAATAGCTACGTATGTTGAAAAAATGAAGATATTAGACTATTTTATGATTGCACATGGTAAAGAATGTGATTAAAGGCTCTTTTCCTATGTCAAAAGTTTTAGTTTTCGAGGGTAATAGCTACGTATTTTGAAACAATGAAGATATTAGACTATTTTATGATTGCACATGGTAAAGAAAGTGCTTAAAGGATCTTTTCCTATTTCAAAAGTTTTAGTTTTCGAGGGTAATAGCTACGTATGTTGAAAAAATGAAGATATTAGACTATTTTATGATTGCAAATGGTAAAGAATGTGATTAAAGGCTCTTTTCCTATGTCAAAAGTTTTAGTTTTCGAGGGTAATAGCTACGTATGTTGAAAAAATGAAGTTATTAGACTATTTTATGATTGCACATGGTAAAAAATGTGATTAAAGGCTCTTTTCCTATGTAAAAAGTTTTAGTTTTCGAGGGTAATAGCTACGTATGTTGGAAAAATGAAGATATTAGACTATTTTATGATTGCACATGGTAAAGAAAGTGCTTAAAGGATCTTTTCCTATTTCAAAAGTTTTAGTTTTCGAGGGTAATAGCTACGTATGTTGAAAAAAATGAAGATATTAGACTATTTTATGATTGCACATGGTAAAGAATGTGATTAAAGGCTCTTTTCCTATGTCAAAAGTTTTAGTTTTCGAGGGTAATAGCTACGTATGTTGGAAAAATGAAGATATTAGACTATTTTATGATTGCACATGGTAAAGAATGTGCTTAAAGGCTCTTTTCCTATGGCAAAAGTTTTAGTTTTCGAGGGTAATAGTTACGTATGTTGGAAAAATGAAGATATTAGACTATTTTATGATTGCACATGGTAAAGAATGTGATTAAAGGCTCTTTTCCTATGTCAAAAGTTTTAGTTTTCGAGGGTAATAGCTAGGTATGTTGGAAAAATGAAGATATTAGACTATTTTATGATTGCACATGATATAGAAAGTGCTTAAAGGATCTTTTCCTATTTCAAAAGTTTTAGTTTTCGAGGGTAATAGCTACGTATGTTGAAAAAATGAAGATATTAGACTATTTTATGATTGCAAATGGTAAAGAATGTGATTAAAGGCTCTTTTCCTATGTCAAAAGTTTTAGTTTTCGAGGGTAATAGCTACGTATGTTGAAAAAATGAAGATATTAGACTATTTTATGATTGCACATGGTAAAAAATGTGATTAAAGGCTCTTTTCCTATGTAAAAAGTTTTAGTTTTCGAGGGTAATAGCTACGTATGTTGGAAAAATGAAGATATTAGACTATTTTATGATTGCACATGGTAAAGAAAGTGCTTAAAGGATCTTTTCCTATTTCAAAAGTTTTAGTTTTCGAGGGTAATAGCTACGTATGTTGAAAAAATGAAGATATTAGACTATTTTATGATTGCACATGGTAAAGAATGTGATTAAAGGCTCTTTTCCTATGTCAAAAGTTTTAGTTTTCGAGGGTAATAGCTACGTATGTTGGAAAAATGAAGATATTAGACTATTTTATGATTGCACATGGTAAAGAAAGTGCTTAAAGGATCTTTTCCTATTTCAAAAGTTTTAGTTTTCGAGGGTAATAGCTACGTATGTTGAAAAAATGAAGATATTAGACTATTTTATGATTGCACATGGTAAAGAATGTGATTAAAGGCTCTTTTCCTATGTCAAAAGTTTTAGTTTTCGAGGGTAATAGCTACGTATATGGAAAAAATGAAGATATTAGACTATTTTATGATTGC
>NW_027064360.1:52555-76838 GCF_032884065.1 Artemia franciscana
CCATGTGCAATCATAAAATAGTCTAATATCTTCATTTTTTCCAAATACGTAGCTATTACCCTCGAAAACTAAAACTTTTGACATAGGAAAAGAGCCTTTAATCACATTCTTTACCATGTGCAATCATAAAATAGTCTAATATCTTCATTTTTTCAACATACGTAGCTATTACCCTCGAAAACTAAAACTTTTGACATAGGAAAAGAGCCTTTAATCACATTCTTTACCATGTGCAATCATAAAATAGTCTAATATCTTCATTTTTCCAACATACGTAGCTATTACCCTCGAAAACGAAAACTTTTGAAATAGGAAAAGAGCCTTTAATCACATTCTTTACCATTTGCAATCATAAAATAGTCTAATATCTTCATTTTTTCAACATACGTAGCTATTACCCTCGAAAACTAAAACTTTTGAAATAGGACAAGAGCCTTTAAGCACTTTCTTACCATGTGCAATCATAAAATAGTCTAATATCTTCATTTTTTCAACTTACGTAGCTATTACCCTCGAAAACTAATACTTTTGACATAGGAAAAGAGCCTTTAATCACATTCTTTACCTTTTGCAATCATAAAATAGTCTAATATCTTCATTTTTTCAACATACGTAGCTATTACCCTCGAAAACTAAAACTTTTGAAATAGGAAAAGATCCTTTAAGCACTTTCTTTACCATGTGCAATCATAAAATAGTCTAATATCTTCATTTTTCCAACATACGTAGCTATTACCCTCGAAAACTAAAACTTTTTACATAGGAAAAGAGCCTTTAATCACATTTTTTACCATGTACAATCATAAAATAGTCTAATATCTTCATTTTTTCAACATACGTAGCTATTACCCTCGAAAACTAAAACTTTTGACATAGGAAAAGAGCCTTTAATCACATTCTTTACCATTTGCAATCATAAAATAGTCTAATATCTTCATTTTTTCAACATACGTAGCTATTACCCTCGAAAACTAAAACTTTTGAAATAGGAAAAGATCCTTTAAGCACTTTCTTTACCATGTGCAATCATAAAATAGTCTAATATCTTCATTGTTTCAACATACGTAGCTATTACCCTCGAAAACTAAAACTTTTGACATAGGAAAAGAGCCTTTAATCACATTATTTACCATGTGCAATCATAAAATAGTCTAATATCTTCATTTTTTCAACATACGTAGCTATTACCCTCGAAAACTAAAACTTTTGAAATAGGAAAAGATCCTTTAAGCACTTTCTTTACCATGTGCAATCATAAAATAGTCTAATATCTTCATTTTTCCAACATACGTAGCTATTACCCTCGAAAACTAAAACTTTTTACATAGGAAAAGAGCCTTTAATCACATTTTTTACCATGTGCAATCATAAAATAGTCTAATATCTTCATTTTTTTCCATTTACGTAGCTATTACCCTCGAAAACTAAAACTTTTGACATAGGAAAAGAGCCTTTAATCACATTCTTTACCATGTGCAATCATAAAATAGTCTAATATCTTCATTTTTTCAACATACGTAGCTATTACCCTCGAAAACTAAAACTTTTGAAATAGGAAAAGATCCTTTAAGCACTTTCTTTACCATGTGCAATCATAAAATAGTCTAATATCTTCATTTTTCCAACATACGTAGCTATTACCCTCGAAAACTAAAACTTTTGACATAGGAAAAGAGCCTTTAATCACATTCTTTACCATGTGCAATCATAAAATAGTCTAATATCTTCATTTTTTCAACATACGTAGCTATTACCCTCGAAAACTAAAACTTTTGACATAGGAAAAGAGCCTTTAATCACATTCTTTACCATTTGCAATCATAAAATAGTCTAATATCTTCATTTTTTCAACATACGTAGCTATTACCCTCGAAAACTAAAACTTTTGAAATAGGAAAAGATCCTTTAAGCACTTTCTTTACCATGTGCAATCATAAAATAGTCTAATATCTTCATTTTTTCAACATACGTAGCTATTACCCTCGAAAACTAAAACTTTTTACATAGGAAAAGAGCCTTTAATCACATTCTTTACCATGTGCAATCATAAAATAGTCTAATATCTTCATTTTTCCAACATGCGTAACTATTACCCTCGAAAACTAAAACTTTTGCCATAGGAAAAGAGCCTTTAAGCACATTCTTTACCATGTGCAATTACAAAATAGTCTAATATCTTCATTTTTCCAACATATGTAGCTATTACCCTCGAAAACTAAAACTTTTGACATAGGAAAAGAGCCTTTAATCACATTCTTTACCATGTGCAATCATAAAATAGTCTAATATCTTCATTTTTTCAACATACGTAACTATTACCCTCGAAAACTAAAACTTTTGCCATAGGAAAAGAGCCTTTAAGCACATTCTTTACCATGTGCAATCATAAAATAGTCTAATATCTTCATTTTACCAACATACGTAGCTATTACCCTCGAAAACTAAAACTTTTGACATAGGAAAAGAGCCTTTAATCACATTTTTTACCATGTGCAATCATAAAATAGTCTAATATCTTCATTTTTTCAACATACGTAGCTATTACCCTCGAAAACTAAAACTTTTTACACAGGAAAAGAGCCTTTAATCACATTTATTACCATGTGCAATCATAAAATAGTCTAATATCTTCATTTTTTCAACATACGTAGCTATTACCCTCGAAAACTAAAACTTTTGACATAGGAAAAGAGCCTTTAATCACATTCTTTACCATTTGCAATCATAAAATAGTCTAATATCTTCATTTTTTCAACATACGTAGCTATTACCCTCGAAAACTAAAACTTTTGAAATAGGAAAAGATCCTTTAAGCACTTTCTTTACCATGTGCAATCATAAATAGTCTAATATCTTCATTGTTTCAACATACGTAGCTATTACCCTCGAAAACTAAAACTTTTGACATAGGAAAAGAGCCTTTAATCACATTCTTTACCATGTGCAATCATAAAATAGTCTAATATCTTCATTTTTTCAACATACGTAGCTATTACCCTCGAAAACTAAAACTTTTGAAATAGGAAAAGAACCTTTAAGCACTTTCTTTACCATGTGCAATCATAAAATAGTCTAATATCTTCATTTTTTCAACATACGTAGCTATTACCCTCGAAAAACTAAAACTTTTTACATAGGAAAAGAGCCTTTAATCACATTTTTTACCATGTGCAATCATAAAATAGTCTAATATCTTCATTTTTTCCATATACGTAGCTATTACCCTCGAAAACTAAAACTTTTGACATAGGAAAAGAGCCTTTAATCACATTCTTTACCATGTGCAATCATAAAATAGTCTAATATCTTCATTTTTTCAACATACGTAGCTATTACCCTCGAAAACTAAAACTTTTGAAATAGGAAAAGATCCTTTAAGCACTTTCTTTACCATGTGCAATCATAAAATAGTCTAATATCTTCATTTTTCCAACATACGTAGCTATTACCCTCGAAAACTAAAACTTTTGACATAGGAAAAGAGCCTTTAATCACATTCTTTACCATGTGCAATCATAAAATAGTCTAATATCTTCATTTTTTCAACATACGTAGCTATTAACCTCGAAAACTAAAACTTTTGAAATAGGAAAAGATCCTTTAAGCACTTTCTTTACCATGTGCAATCATAAAATAGTCTAATATCTTCATTTTTCCAACATACGTAGCTATTACCCTCGAAAACTAAAACTTTTTACTTAGGAAAAGAGCCTTTAATCACATTTTTTACCATGTGCAATCATAAAATAGTCTAATATCTTCATTTTTTCAACATACGTAGCTATTACCCTCGAAAACTAAAACTTTTGAAATAGGAAAAGATCCTTTAAGCACTTTCTATATCATGTGCAATCATAAAATAGTCTAATATCTTCATTTTTCCAACATACCTAGCTATTACCCTCGAAAACTAAAACTTTTGACATAGGAAAAGAGCCTTTAATCACATTCTTTACCATGTGCAATCATAAAATAGTCTAATATCTTCATTTTTCCAACATACGTAACTATTACCCTCGAAAACTAAAACTTTTGCCATAGGAAAAGAGCCTTTAAGCACATTCTTTACCATGTGCAATCATAAAATAGTCTAATATCTTCATTTTTCCAACATACGTAGCTATTACCCTCGAAAACTAAAACTTTTGACATAGGAAAAGAGCCTTTAATCACATTCTTTACCATGTGCAATCATAAAATAGTCTAATATCTTCATTTTTTCAACATACGTAGCTATTACCCTCGAAAAGTAAAACTTTTGAAATAGGAAAAGATCCTTTAAGCACTTTCTTTACCATGTGCAATCATAAAATAGTCTAATATCTTCATTTTTCCAACATACGTAGCTATTACCCTCGAAAACTAAAACTTTTTACATAGGAAAAGAGCCTTTAATCACATTTTTTACCATGTGCAATCATAAAATAGTCTAATATCTTCATTTTTTCAACATACGTAGCTATTACCCTCGAAAACTAAAACTTTTGACATAGGAAAAGAGCCTTTAATCACATTCTTTACCATTTGCAATCATAAAATAGTCTAATATCTTCATTTTTTCAACATACGTAGCTATTACCCTCGAAAACTAAAACTTTTGAAATAGGAAAAGATCCTTTAAGCACTTTCTTTACCATGTGCAATCATAAAATAGTCTAATATCTTCATTGTTTCAACATACGTAGCTATTACCCTCGAAAACTAAAACTTTTGACATAGGAAAAGAGCCTTTAATCACATTCTTTACCATGTGCAATAATAAAATAGTCTAATATCTTCATTTTTTTCAACATACGTAGCTATTACCCTCGAAAACTAAAACTTTTGAAATAGGAAAAGATCCTTTAAGCACTTTCTTTACCATGTGCAATCATAAAATAGTCTAATATCTTCATTTTTCCAACATACGTAGCTATTACCCTCGAAAACTAAAAGTTTTTACATAGGAAAAGAGCCTTTAATCACATTTTTTACCATTTGCAATCATAAAATAGTCTAATATCTTCATTTTTTCCATATACGTAGCTATTACCCTCGAAAACTAAAACTTTTGACATAGGAAAAGAGCCTTTAATCACATTCTTTACCATGTGCAATCATAAAATAGTCTAATATCTTCATTTTTTCAACATACGTAGCTATTACCCTCGAAAACTAAAACTTTTGAAATAGGAAAAGATCCTTTAAGCACTTTCTTTACCATGTGCAATCATAAAATAGTCTAATATCTTCATTTTTCCAACATACTTAGCTATTACCCTCGAAAACAAAACTTTTGACATAGGAAAAGAGCCTTTAATCACATTCTTTACCATGTGCAATCATAAAATAGTCTAATATCTTCATTTTTTCAACATACGTAGCTATTACCCTCGAAAACTAAAACTTTTGAAATAGGAAAAGATCCTTTAAGCACTTTCTTTACCATGTGCAATCATAAAATAGTCTAATATCTTCATTTTTCCAACATACGTAGCTATTACCCCTCGAAAACTAAAACTTTTTACATAGGAAAAGAGCCTTTAATCACATTTTTTACCATGTGCAATCATAAAATAGTCTAATATCTTCATTTTTTCAACATACGTAGCTATTACCCTCGAAAACTAAAACTTTTGACATAGGAAAAGAGCCTTTAATCACATTCTTTACCATTTGCAATCATAAAATAGTCTAATATCTTCATTTTTTCAACATAGGTAGCTATTACCCTCGAAAACTAAAACTTTTGAAATAGGAAAAGATCCTTTAAGCACTTTCTTTACCATGTGCAATCATAAAATAGTCTAATATCTTCATTGTTTCAACATACGTAGCTATTACCCTCGAAAACTAAAACTTTTGACATAGGAAAAGAGCCTTTAATCACATTCTTTACCATGTGCAATCATAAAATAGTCTAATATCTTCATTTTTTCAACATACGTAGCTATTACCCTCGAAAACTAAAACTTTTGAAATAGGAAAAGATCCTTTAAGCACTTTCTTTACCATGTGCAATCATAAAATAGTCTAATATCTTCATTTTTCCAACATACGTAGCTATTACCCTCGAAAACTAAAACTTTTTACATAGGAAAAGAGCCTTTAATCACATTTTTTACCATGTGCAATCATAAAATAGTCTAATATCTTCATTTTTTCCATATACGTAGCTATTACCCCTCGAAAACTAAAACTTTTTACATAGGAAAAGAGCCTTTAATCACATTCTTTACCATGTGCAATCATAAAATAGTCTAATATCTTCATTTTTTCAACATACGTAGCTATTACCCTCGAAAACTAAAACTTTTGACATAGGAAAAGAGCCTTTAAGCACTTTCTTTACCATGTGCAATCATAAAATAGTCTAATATCTTCATTTTTCCAACATACTTAGCTATTACCCTCGAAAACAAAACTTTTGACATAGGAAAAGAGCCTTTAATCACATTCTTTACCATGTGCAATCATAAAATAGTCTAATATCTTCATTTTTTCAACATACGTAGCTATTACCCTCGAAAACTAAAACTTTTGAAATAGGAAAAGATCCTTTAAGCACTTTCTTTACCATGTGCAATCATAAAATAGTCTAATATCTTCATTTTTCCAACATACGTAGCTATTACCCTCGAAAACTAAAACTTTTTACATAGGAAAAGAGCCTTTAATCACATTTTTTACCATGTGCAATCATAAAATAGTCTAATATCTTCATTTTTTCAACATACGTAGCTATTACCCTCGAAAACTAAAACTTTTGACATAGGAAAAGAGCCTTTAATCACATTCTTTACCATTTGCAATCATAAAATAGTCTAATATCTTCATTTTTTCAACATAGGTAGCTATTACCCTCGAAAACTAAAACTTTTGAAATAGGAAAAGATCCTTTAAGCACTTTCTTTACCATGTGCAATCATAAAATAGTCTAATATCTTCATTGTTTCAACATACGTAGCTATTACCCTCGAAAACTAAAACTTTTGACATAGGAAAAGAGCCTTTAATCACATTCTTTACCATGTGCAATCATAAAATAGTCTAATATCTTCATTTTTTCAACATACGTAGCTATTACCCTCGAAAACTAAAACTTTTGAAATAGGAAAAGATCCTTTAAGCACTTTCTTTACCATGTGCAATCATAAAATAGTCTAATATCTTCATTTTTCCAACATACGTAGCTATTACCCTCGAAAACTAAAACTTTTTACATAGGAAAAGAGCCTTTAATCACATTTTTTACCATGTGCAATCATAAAATAGTCTAATATCTTCATTTTTTCCATATACGTAGCTATTACCCTCGAAAACTAAAACTTTTTACATAGGAAAAGAGCCTTTAATCACATTCTTTACCATGTGCAATCATAAAATAGTCTAATATCTTCATTTTTTCAACATACGTAGCTATTACCCTCGAAAACTAAAACTTTTGACATAGGAAAAGAGCCTTTAATCACATTCTTTACCATGTGCAATCATAAAATAGTCTAATATCTTCATTTTTCCAACATACGTAGCTATTACCCTCGAAAACGAAAACTTTTGAAATAGGAAAAGAGCCTTTAATCACATTCTTTACCATTTGCAATCATAAAATAGTCTAATATCTTCATTTTTTCAACATACGTAGCTATTACCCTCGAAAACTAAAACTTTTGAAATAGGACAAGAGCCTTTAAGCACTTTCTTTACCATGTGCAATCATAAAATAGTCTAATATCTTCATTTTTTCAACTTACGTAGCTATTACCCTCGAAAACTAATACTTTTGACATAGGAAAAGAGCCTTTAATCACATTCTTTACCTTTTGCAATCATAAAATAGTCTAATATCTTCATTTTTTCAACATACGTAGCTATTACCCTCGAAAACTAAAACTTTTGAAATAGGAAAAGATCCTTTAAGCACTTTCTTTACCATGTGCAATCATAAAATAGTCTAATATCTTCATTTTTCCAACATACGTAGCTATTACCCTCGAAAACTAAAACTTTTTACATAGGAAAAGAGCCTTTAATCACATTTTTTACCATGTACAATCATAAAATAGTCTAATATCTTCATTTTTTCAACATACGTAGCTATTACCCTCGAAAACTAAAACTTTTGACATAGGAAAAGAGCCTTTAATCACATTCTTTACCATTTGCAATCATAAAATAGTCTAATATCTTCATTTTTTCAACATACGTAGCTATTACCCTCGAAAACTAAAACTTTTGAAATAGGAAAAGATCCTTTAAGCACTTTCTTTACCATGTGCAATCATAAAATAGTCTAATATCTTCATTGTTTCAACATACGTAGCTATTACCCTCGAAAACTAAAACTTTTGACATAGGAAAAGAGCCTTTAATCACATTATTTACCATGTGCAATCATAAAATAGTCTAATATCTTCATTTTTTCAACATACGTAGCTATTACCCTCGAAAACTAAAACTTTTGAAATAGGAAAAGATCCTTTAAGCACTTTCTTTACCATGTGCAATCATAAAATAGTCTAATATCTTCATTTTTCCAACATACGTAGCTATTACCCTCGAAAACTAAAACTTTTTACATAGGAAAAGAGCCTTTAATCACATTTTTTACCATGTGCAATCATAAAATAGTCTAATATCTTCATTTTTTCCATATACGTAGCTATTACCCTCGAAAACTAAAACTTTTGACATAGGAAAAGAGCCTTTAATCACATTCTTTACCATGTGCAATCATAAAATAGTCTAATATCTTCATTTTTTCAACATACGTAGCTATTACCCTCGAAAACTAAAACTTTTGAAATAGGAAAAGATCCTTTAAGCACTTTCTTTACCATGTGCAATCATAAAATAGTCTAATATCTTCATTTTTCCAACATACGTAGCTATTACCCTCGAAAACTAAAACTTTTGACATAGGAAAAGAGCCTTTAATCACATTCTTTACCATGTGCAATCATAAAATAGTCTAATATCTTCATTTTTTCAACATACGTAGCTATTACCCCTCGAAAACTAAAACTTTTGACATAGGAAAAGAGCCTTTAATCACATTCTTTACCATTTGCAATCATAAAATAGTCTAATATCTTCATTTTTTCAACATACGTAGCTATTACCCTCGAAAACTAAAACTTTTGAAATAGGAAAAGATCCTTTAAGCACTTTCTTTACCATGTGCAATCATAAAATAGTCTAATATCTTCATTTTTCCAACATACGTAGCTATTACCCTCGAAAACTAAAACTTTTGACATAGGAAAAGAGCCTTTAATCACATTCTTTACCATGTGTAATCATAAAATAGTCTAATATCTTCATTTTTTCAACATACGTAGCTATTACCCTCGAAAACTAAAACTTTTTACATAGGAAAAGAGCCTTTAATCACATTCTTTACCATGTGCAATCATAAAATAGTCTAATATCTTCATTTTTCCAACATGCGTAACTATTACCCTCGAAAACTAAAACTTTTGCCATAGGAAAAGAGCCTTTAAGCACATTCTTTACCATGTGCAATTACAAAATAGTCTAATATCTTCATTTTTCCAACATACGTAGCTATTACCCTCGAAAACTAAAACTTTTGACATAGGAAAAGAGCCTTTAATCACATTCTTTACCATGTGCAATCATAAAATAGTCTAATATCTTCATTTTTTCAACATACGTAGCTATTACCCTCGAAAACTAAAACTTTTGACATAGGAAAAGAGCCTTTAATCACATTCTTTACCATGTGCAATCATAAAATAGTCTAATATCTTCATTTTTCCAACATACGTAACTATTACCCTCGAAAACTAAAACTTTTGCCATAGGAAAAGAGCCTTTAAGCACATTCTTTACCATGTGCAATCATAAAATAGTCTAATATCTTCATTTTACCAACATACGTAGCTATTACCCTCGAAAACTAAAACTTTTGACATAGGAAAAGAGCCTTTAATCACATTCTTTACCATGTGCAATCATAAAATAGTCTAATATCTTCATTTTTCCAACATACGTAGCTATTACCCTCGAAAACTAAAACTTTTGAGATAGGAAAAGAGCCTTTAATCACATTCTTTACCATTTGCAATCATAAAATAGTCTAATATCTTCATTTTTTCAACATACGTAGCTATTACCCTCGAAAACTAAAACTTTTTACATAGGAAAAGAGCCTTTAAGCACTTTTTTTAGCATGTGCAATCATAAAATAGTCTAATATCTTCATTTTTCCAACATACGTAGCTATTACCCTCGAAAACTAAAACTTTTGACATAGGAAAAGAGCCTTTAATCACATTCTTTACCATGTGCAATCATAAAATAGTCTAATATCTTCATTTTTTCAACATACGTAGCTATTACCCTCGAAAACTAAAACTTTTGAAATAGGAAAAGATCCTTTAAGCACTTTCTTTACCATGTGCAATCATAAAATAGTCTAATACCTTCATTTTTCCAACATACGTAGCTATTACCCTCGAAAACTAAAACTTTTGACATAGGAAAAGAGCCTTTAATCACATTCTTTACCATGTGCAATCATAAAATAGTCTAATATCTTCATTTTTTCAACATACATAGCTATTACCCTCGAAAACTAAAACTTTTGAAATAGGAAAAGATCCTTTAAGCACTTTCTATATCATGTGCAATCATAAAATAGTCTAATATCTTCATTTTTCCAACATACCTAGCTATTACCCTCGAAAACTAAAACTTTTGACATAGGAAAAGAGCCTTTAATCACATTCTTTACCATGTGCAATCATAAAATAGTCTAATATCTTCATTTTTCCAACATACGTAGCTATTACCCTCGAAAACTAAAACTTTTGACATAGGAAAAGAGCCTTTAATCACATTCTTTACCATGTGCAATCATAAAATAGTCTAATATCTTCATTTTTCCAACATACGTAGCTATTACCCTCGAAAACTAAAACTTTTGAAATAGGAAAAGAACCTGTAAGCACTTTCTTTACCATGTGCAATCATAAAATAGTCTAATATCTTCATTGTTTCAACATACGTAGCTATTACCCTCGAAAACTAAAACTTTTGACATAGGAAAAGAGCCTTTAATCACATTCTTTACCATTTGCAATCATAAAATAGTCTAATATCTTCATTTTTTCAACATACGTAGCTATTACCCTCGAAAACTAAAACTTTTTTACATAGGAAAAGAGCCTTTAAGCACTTTTTTTAGCATGTGCAATCATAAAATAGTCTAATATCTTCATTTTTCCAACATACGTAGCTATTACCCTCGAAAACTAAAACTTTTGACATAGGAAAAGAGCCTTTAATCACATTCTTTACCATGTGCAATCATAAAATAGTCTAATATCTTCATTTTTTCAACATACGTAGCTATTACCCTCGAAAACTAAACTTTTGAAATAGGAAAAGATCTTTTAAGCACTTTCTTTACCATGTGCAATCATAAAATAGTCTAATATCTTCATTTTTCCAACATACGTAGCTATTACCCTCGAAAACTAAAACTTTTTACATAGGAAAAGAGCCTTTAATCACATTTTTTACCACGTGCAATCATAAAATAGTCTAATATCTTCATTTTTTCAACATACGTAGCTATTACCCTCGAAAACTAAAACTTTTGACATAGGAAAAGAGCCTTTAATCACATTCTTTACCATGTGCAATCATAAAATAGTCTAATATCTTCATTTTTTCAACATACATAGCTATTACCGTCGAAAACTAAAACTTTTGAAATAGGAAAAGATCCTTTAATCACTTTCTATATCATGTGCAATCATAAATAGTCTAATATCTTCATTTTTCCAACATACCTAGCTATTACCCTCGAAAACTAAAACTTTTGACATAGGAAAAGAGCCTTTAATCACATTCTTTACCATGTGCAATCATAAAATAGTCTAATATCTTCATTTTTCCAACATACGTAACTATTACCCTCGAAAACTAAAACTTTTGCCATAGGAAAAGAGCCTTTAAGCACATTCTTTACCATGTGCAATCATAAAATAGTCTAATATCTTCATTTTTCCAACATACGTAGAAATTACCCTCGAAAACTAAAACTTTTGACATAGGAAAAGAGCCTTTAATCACATTCTTTACCATGTGCAATCATAAAATAGTCTAATATCTTCATTTTTTCAACATACGTAGCTATTACCCTCGTAAACTAAAACTTTTGAAATAGGAAAAGATCCTTTAAGCACTTTCTTTACCATGTGCAATCATAAAATAGTCTAATATCTTCATTTTTCCAACATACGTAGCTATTACCCTCGAAAACTAAAACTTTTTACATAGGAAAAGAGCCTTTAATCACATTTTTTACCATGTGCAATCATAAAATAGTCTAATATCTTCATTTTTTTCAACATACTTAGCTATTACCCTCGAAAACTAAAACTTTTGACATAGGAAAAGAGCCTTTAATCACATTCTTTACCATTTGCAATCATAAAATAGTCTAATATCTTCATTTTTTCAACATACGTAGCTATTACCCTCGAAAACTAAAACTTTTGAAATAGGAAAAGATCCTTTAAGCACTTTCTTTACCATATGCAATCATAAAATAGTCTAATATCTTCATTGTTTATACATACGTAGCTATTACCCTCGAAAACTAAAACTTTTGACATAGGAAAATAGCCTTTAATCACATTCTTTACCATGTGCAATCATAAAATAGTCTAATATCTTCATTTTTTCAACATACGTAGCTATTACCCTCGAAAACTAAAACTTTTGAAATAGGAAAAGATCCTTTAAGCACTTTCTTTACCATGTGCAATCATAAAATAGTCTAATATCTTCATTTTTCCAACATACGTAGCTATTACCCTCGAAAACTAAAACTTTTGACATAGGAAAAGAGCCTTTAATCACATTCTTTACCATGTGTAATCATAAAATAGTCTAATATCTTCATTTTTTCAACATACGTAGCTATTACCCTCGAAAACTAAAACTTTTTACATAGGAAAAGAGCCTTTAATCACATTCTTTACCATGTGCAATCATAAAATAGTCTAATATCTTCATTTTTCCAACATGCGTAACTATTACCCTCGAAAACTAAAACTTTTGCCATAGGAAAAGAGCCTTTAAGCACATTCTTTACCATGTGCAATTACAAAATAGTCTAATATCTTCATTTTTCCAACATACGTAGCTATTACCCTCGAAAACTAAAACTTTTGACATAGGAAAAGAGCCTTTAATCACATTCTTTACCATGTGCAATCATAAAATAGTCTAATATCTTCATTTTTTCAACATACGTAGCTATTACCCTCGAAAACTAAAACTTTTGACATAGGAAAAGAGCCTTTAATCACATTCTTTACCATGTGCAATCATAAAATAGTCTAATATCTTCATTTTTCCAACATACGTAACTATTACCCTCGAAAACTAAAACTTTTGCCATAGGAAAAGAGCCTTTAAGCACATTCTTTACCATGTGCAATCATAAAATAGTCTAATATCTTCATTTTACCAACATACGTAGCTATTACCCTCGAAAACTAAAACTTTTGACATAGGAAAAGAGCCTTTAATCACATTCTTTACCATGTGCAATCATAAAATAGTCTAATATCTTCATTTTTCCAACATACGTAGCTATTACCCTCGAAAACTAAAACTTTTGACATAGGAAAAGAGCCTTTAATCACATTCTTTACCATTTGCAATCATAAAATAGTCTAATATCTTCATTTTTTCAACATACGTAGCTATTACCCTCGAAAACTAAAACTTTTGAAATAGGAAAAGATCCTGTAAGCACTTTCTTTACCATGTGCAATCATAAAATAGTCTAATATCTTCATTGTTTCAACATACGTAGCTATTACCCTCGAAAACTAAAACTTTTGACATAGGAAAAGAGCCTTTAATCACATTCTTTACCATTTGCAATCATAAAATAGTCTAATATCTTCATTTTTTCAACATACGTAGCTATTACCCTCGAAAACTAAAACTTTTTTACATAGGAAAAGAGCCTTTAAGCACTTTTTTTAGCATGTGCAATCATAAAATAGTCTAATATCTTCATTTTTCCAACATACGTAGCTATTACCCTCGAAAACTAAAACTTTTGACATAGGAAAAGAGCCTTTAATCACATTCTTTACCATGTGCAATCATAAAATAGTCTAATATCTTCATTTTTTCAACATACGTAGCTATTACCCTCGAAAACTAAAACTTTTGAAATAGGAAAAGATCCTTTAAGCACTTTCTTTACCATGTGCAATCATAAAATAGTCTAATACCTTCATTTTTCCAACATACGTAGCTATTACCCTCGAAAACTAAAACTTTTGACATAGGAAAAGAGCCTTTAATCACATTCTTTACCATGTGCAATCATAAAATAGTCTAATATCTTCATTTTTTTCAACATACATAGCTATTACCCTCGAAAACTAAAACTTTTGAAATAGGAAAAGATCCTTTAAGCACTTTCTATATCATGTGCAATCATAAAATAGTCTAATATCTTCATTTTTCCAACATACCTAGCTATTACCCTCGAAAACTAAAACTTTTGACATAGGGAAAAGAGCCTTTAATCACATTCTTTACCATGTGCAATCATAAAATAGTCTAATATCTTCATTTTTCCAACATACGTAACTATTACCCTCGAAAACTAAAACTTTTGACATAGGAAAAGAGCCTTTAATCACATTCTTTACCATGTGCAATCATAAAATAGTCTAATATCTTCATTTTTCCAACATACGTAGCTATTACCCTCGAAAACTAAAACTTTTGAAATAGGAAAAGAACCTGTAAGCACTTTCTTTACCATGTGCAATCATAAAATAGTCTAATATCTTCATTGTTTCAACATACGTAGCTATTACCCTCGAAAACTAAAACTTTTGACATAGGAAAAGAGCCTTTAATCACATTCTTTACCATTTGCAATCATAAAATAGTCTAATATCTTCATTTTTTCAACATACGTAGCTATTACCCTCGAAAAACTAAAACTTTTTACATAGGAAAAGAGCCTTTAAGCACTTTTTTTAGCATGTGCAATCATAAAATAGTCTAATATCTTCATTTTTCCAACATACGTAGCTATTACCCTCGAAAACTAAAACTTTTGACATAGGAAAAGAGCCTTTAATCACATTCTTTACCATGTGCAATCATAAAATAGTCTAATATCTTCATTTTTTCAACATACGTAGCTATTACCCTCGAAAACTAAAACTTTTGAAATAGGAAAAGATCTTTTAAGCACTTTCTTTACCATGTGCAATCATAAAATAGTCTAATATCTTCATTTTTCCAACATACGTAGCTATTACCCTCGAAAACTAAAACTTTTTACATAGGAAAAGAGCCTTTAATCACATTTTTTACCACGTGCAATCATAAAATAGTCTAATATCTTCATTTTTTTCAACATACGTAGCTATTACCCTCGAAAACTAAAACTTTTGACATAGGAAAAGAGCCTTTAATCACATTCTTTACCATGTGCAATCATAAAATAGTCTAATATCTTCATTTTTTCAACATACATAGCTATTACCCTCGAAAACTAAAACTTTTGAAATAGGAAAAGATCCTTTAAGCACTTTCTATATCATGTGCAATCATAAAATAGTCTAATATCTTCATTTTTCCAACATACCTAGCTATTACCCTCGAAAACTAAAACTTTTGACTTAGGAAAAGAGCCTTTAATCACATTCTTTACCATGTGCAATCATAAAATAGTCTAATATCTTCATTTTTCCAACATACGTAACTATTACCCTCGAAAACTAAAACTTTTGCCATAGGAAAAGAGCCTTTAAGCACATTCTTTACCATGTGCAATCATAAAATAGTCTAATATCTTCATTTTTCCAACATACGTAGTATTTTCATTTTTTCAACATACTTAGCTATTACCCTCGAAAACTAAAACTTTTGAAATAGGAAAAGAGCCTTTAATCACATTCTTTACCATGTGCAATCATAAAATAGTCTATTATCTTCATTTTTTCCACAGACCTAGCTATTACCTTCGAAAACTAAAACTTTTGAAATAGGAAAAGAGCCTTTAATCACATGCTTTACCATTTGCAATCATAAAATAGTCTAATATCTTCAGTTTTTCAACATACGTAGCTATTACCCTCGAAAATTAAAACTTTTGAAATAGGAAAAGAGCCTTTAATCACATTCTTTACCATTTGCAATCATAAAATAGTCTAATATCTTCATTTTTTCAACATACATAGCTATTACCCTCGAAAACTAAAACTTTTGAAATAGGAAAAGAGCCTTTAATCACATTCTTTACCATGTGCAATCATAAAATTGTCTAATATCTTCATTTTTTCAACATAAGTAGCTATTACCCTCGAAAACTAAAAATTTCGAAAAAGGAAAAGAGCCTTTAATCACATTCTTTACCATGTGCAATCATAAAATAGTCAAATATCTTCATTTTTTCAACATACGTAGCTATTATCCTCGAAAACTAAAACTTTTGAAATAGGAAAAGAGCCTTTAATCACATTCTTTACCATGTGAAATCATAAAATTGTCTAATATCTTCATTTTTTCAACATACGTAGCTATTACCCTCGAAAACTAAAACTTTTGAAATAGGAAAAGAGCCTTTAATCACATTCTTTACCATGTGCAATCATAAAATAGTCTAATATCTTCCTTTTTTCCACAGACCTAGCTATTACCTTCGAAAACTAAAACTTTTGAAATAGAAAAGAGCCTTTAATCACATGCTTTACCATTTGCAATCATAAACTAGTCTAATATCTTCATTTTTTCAACATACGTAGCTATTAACCTCGAAAACTAAAACTTTTGAAATAGGAAAAGAGCCTTTAATCACATTCTTTACCATTTGCAATCATAAAATAGTCTAATATCTTCATTTTTTCAACATACGTAGCTGTTACCCTCGAAAACTAAAACTTTTGAAATAGGAAAAGAGCCTTTAATCACATTCTTTACCATTTGCAATCATAAAATAGTCTAATATCTTCATTTTTTCAACATACGTAGCTATTACCCTCGAAAACTAAAACTTTTGAAATAGGAAAAGAACCTTTAATCACATTCTCTACCATTTGCAATCATAAAATAGTCTAATATCTTCATTTTTTCAACATACGTAGCTATTACCCTCGAAAACTAAAACTTTTGAAATAGGGAAAACAGCCTTTAATCACATTTTTTACGATGTGCAATCATAAAATAGTCTAATATCTTCATTTTTTCAACATACGTAGCTATTACCCTCGAAAACTAAAACTTTTGAAATGGGAAAATAGCCTTTAATCACATTCTTTACCATAAGAAAAGAGCTTTTAATCACATTCTTTACCATTTACAATCATAAAATAGTCTAATATCTTCATTTTTTCAACATACGTAGCTATTACCCTCGAAAACTAAAACTTTTGAAATAGGAAAAGAGCCTTTAATCACATTCTTTACCATGTGCAATCATAAAATTGTCTAATATCTTCATTTTTTTCAACATAAGTAGCTATTACCCTCGAAAACTAAAAATTTTGAAAAAGGAAAAGAGCCTTTAATCACATTCTTTACCATGTGCAATCATAAAATAGTCTAATATCTTCATTTTTTCAACATACGTAGCTATTACCCTCGAAAACTAAAACTTTTGAAATAGGAAAAGAGCCTTTAATCACATTCTCTACCATTTGCAATCATAAAATAGTCTAATATCTTCATTTTTTCAACATACGTAGCTATTACCCTCGAAAACTAAAACTTTTGAAATAGGAAAAGAGCCTTTAATCACATTTTTTACGATGTGCAATCATAAAATAGTCTAATATCTTCATTTTTTCAACATACGTAGCTATTACCCTCGAAAACTAAAACTTTTGAAATAGGAAAATAGCCTTTAATCACATTCTTTACCATAAGAAAAGAGCTTTTAATCACATTCTTTACCATTTACAATCATAAAATAGTCTAATATCTTCATTTTTTCAACATACGTAGCTATTACCCTCGAAAACTAAAACTTTTGAAATAGGAAAAGAGCCTTTAATCACATTCTTTACCAAGTGCAATCATATAATTGTCTAATATCTTCATTTTTTCAACATAAGTAGCTATTACCCTCGAAAACTAAAAATTTTTGAAAAAGGAAAAGAGCCTTTAATCACATTCTTTACCATGTGCAATCATAAAATAGTCTAATATCTTCATTTTTTCAACATACGTAGCTATTACCCTCGAAAACTAAAATTTTTGAAATAGGAAAAGAGCCTTTAATCACATTTTTTACCATGTGAAATCATAAAATTGTCTAATATCTTCATTTTTTCAACATACGTAGCTATTACCCTCGAAAACTAAAACTTTTGAAATAGGAAAAGAGCCTTTAATCACATTCTTTACCATGTGCAATCATAAAATAGTCTAATATCTTCATTTTTTCCACAGACCTAGCTATTACCTTCGAAAACTAAAACTTTTGAAATAGGAAAATAGCCTTTAATCACATGCTTTACCATTTGCAATCATAAAATAGTCTAATATCTTCATTTTTTCAACATACGTAGCTATTAACCTCGAAAACTATAACTTCTGAAATAGGAAAAGAGCCTTTAATCACATTCTTTACCATTTGCAATCATAAAATAGTCTAATATCTTCATTTTTTCAACATACGTAGCTATTACCCTCGAAAACTAACACTTTTGAAATAGGAAAAGAGCCCTTAATCACATGCTTTACCATGTGCAATCATAAAATTGTCTAATATCTTCATTTTTTCAACATACGTAGCTATTACCCTCGAAAACTAAAACTTTTGAAATAGGAAAAGAGCCTTTAATCACATTCTTTACCATGTGCAATCATAAAATAGTCTAATATCTTCATTTTGTCAACATACGTAGCTATTACCCTCAAAAACTAAAACTTTTGAAATAGGAAAAGAGCCTTTAATCACATTCTTTACCATTACCAATCATAAAATAGTCTAATATCTTCATTTTTTCAACATACGTAGCTATTACCCTCGAAAACTAAAACTTTTGAAATAGGAAAAGAGCCTTTTATCACATTCTTTACCATTTGCAATCATAAAATAGTCTAAAATCTTCATTTTTTCAACATACGTAGCTATTACCCTCGAAAACTAAAACTTTTGAAATAGGAAAAGAGCCTTTAATCACATTCTTTACCATATGCAATCATAAAATAGTCTAATATCTTCATTTTTTTCAACATACGTAGCTATTACCCTCGATAACTAAAACTTTTGAAATAGGAAAAGAGCCTTTAATCACATTCTTTACCATTTGCAATCATAAAATAGTCTAATATCTTCATTTTTTCAACATACGTAGCTATTACCCTCGAAAACCAAAACTTTTGAAATAGGAAAAGAGCCTTTAATCACATTCTTTACCATGTGCAATCATAAAATAGTCTAATATCTTCATTTTTTCAGCATACGTAGCTATTACCCTCGAAAACTAAAACTTTTGAAATGGGGAAAAGAGCCTTTAATCACATTCTTTACCATGTGCAATCATAAAATAGTCTAATATCTTCATTTTTTCAACATACGTAGCTATCACCCTCGAAAACTAAAACTTTTGAAATAGGAAAAGAGCCTTTAATCAAATTCTTTACCATTTGCAATCATAAAATAGTCTAATATCTTCATTTTTTCAACATACGTAGCTATTACCATCGAAAACTAAAACTTTTGAAATAGGAAAAGAGCCTTTAATCACATGCTTTACCATGTGCAATCATAAAATTGTCTAATATCTTCATTTTTTCAACATACGTAGCTATTACCCTCGAAAACTAAAACTTTTGAAATAGGAAAATAGCCTTTAATCACATTCTTTACCATAAGAAAAGAGCTTTTAATCACATTCTTTACCATTTACAATCATAAAATAGTCTAATATCTTCATTTTTTCAACATACGTAGCTATTACCCTCGAAAACTAAAACTTTTGAAATAGGAAAAGAGCCTTTAATCACATTCTTTACCATGTGCAATCATAAAATTGTCTAATATCTTCATTTTTTCAACATAAGTAGCTATTACCCTCGAAAACTAAAAATTTTGAAAAAGGAAAAGAGCCTTTAATCACATTCTTTACCATGTGCAATCATAAAATAGTCTAATATCTTCATTTTTTCAACATACGTAGCTATTACCCTCGAAAACTAAAATTTTTGAAATAGGAAAAGAGCCTTTAATCACATTTTTTACCATCTGCAATCATAAAATTGTCTAATATCTTCATTTTTTCAACATACGTAGCTATTACCCTGGAAAACTAAAACTTTTGAAATAGGAAAATAGCCTTTTAATCACATTCTTTACCATGTGCAATCATAAAATAGTCTAATATCTTCATTTTGTCAACATACGTAGCTATTACCCTCGAAAACTAAAACTTTTGAAATAGGAAAAGAGCCTTTAATCATATTCTTTACCATTTGTAATCATAAAATAGTCTAATATCTTCATTTTTTCAACATACGTAGCTATTACCCTCGAAAACTAAAACTTTTGAAATAGGAAAAGAGCCTTTAATCACATGCTTTGCCATGTGCAATCATAAAATTGTCTAATATCTTCATTTTTTCAACATACGTAGCTATTCCCTCGAAAACTAAAACTTTTGAAATAGGAAAAGAGCCTATAATCACATTCTTTACCATATGCAATCATAAAATAGTCTAATATCTTCATTTACGTAGCTATTACCCTCGAAAACTAAAACTTTTGAAATAGGAAAAGAGCCTTTAATCACATTCTTTACCATTTGCAATCATAAAATAGTCTAATATCTTCATTTTTTCAACATACGTAGCTATTACCCTCGAAAACTAAAACTTTTGAAATAGGAAAAGAACCTTTAATCACATTCTCTACCATTTGCAATCATAAAATAGTCTAATATCTTCATTTTTTCAACATACGTAGCTATTACCCTCGAAAACTAAAACTTTTGAAATAGGAAAAGAGCCTTTAATCACATTTTTTACGATGTGCAATCATAAAATAGTCTAATATCTTCATTTTTTCAACATACGTAGCTATTACCCTCGAAAACTAAAACTTTTGAAATGGGAAAATAGCCTTTAATCACATTCTTTACCATAAGAAAAGAGCTTTTAATCACATTCTTTACCATTTACAATCATAAAATAGTCTAATATCTTCATTTTTTCAACATACGTAGCTATTACCCTCGAAAACTAAAACTTTTGAAATAGGAAAAGAGCCTTTAATCACATTCTTTACCATGTGCAATCATAAAATTGTCTAATATCTTCATTTTTTCAACATAAGTAGCTATTACCCTCGAAAACTAAAAATTTTGAAAAGGAAAAGAGCCTTTAATCACATTCTTTACCATGTGCAATCATAAAATAGTCTAATATCTTCATTTTTTCAACATACGTAGCTATTACCCTCGAAAACTAAAACTTTTGAAATAGGGAAAAGAGCCTTTAATCACATTCTCTACCATTTGCAATCATAAAATAGTCTAATATCTTCATTTTTTCAACATACGTAGCTATTACCCTCGAAAACTAAAACTTTTGAAATAGGAAAAGAGCCTTTAATCACATTTTTTACGATGTGCAATCATCAAATAGTCTAATATCTTCATTTTTTCAACATACGTAGCTATTACCCTCGAAAACTAAAACTTTTGAAATAGGAAAATAGCCTTTAATCACATTCTTTACCATAAGAAAAGAGCTTTTAATCACATTCTTTACCATTTACAATCATAAAATAGTCTAATATCTTCATTTTTTCAACATACGTAGCTATTACCCTCGAAAACTAAAACTTTTGAAATAGGAACAAGAGCCTTTAATCACATTCTTTACCATGTGCAATCATAAAATTGTCTAATATCTTCATTTTTTCAACATAAGTAGCTATTACCCTCGAAAACTAAAAATTTTGAAAAAGGAAAAGAGCCTTTAATCACATTCTTTACCATGTGCAATCATAAAATAGTCTAATATCTTCATTTTTTCAACATACGTAGCTATTACCCTCGAAAACTAAAATTTTTGAAATAGGAAAAGAGCCTTTAATCACATTTTTTACCATGTGAAATCATAAAATTGTCTAATATCTTCATTTTTTCAACATACGTAGCTATTACCCTCGAAAACTAAAACTTTTGAAATAGGAAAAGAGCCTTTAATCACATTCTTTACCATGTGCAATCATAAAATAGTCTAATATCTTCATTTTTTCCACAGACCTAGCTATTACCTTCGAAAACTAAAACTTTTGAAATAGGAAAATAGCCTTTAATCACATGCTTTACCATTTGCAATCATAAAATAGTCTAATATCTTCATTTTTTCAACATACGTAGCTATTTACCTCGAAAACTAAAACTTTTGAAATAGGAAAAGAGCCTTTAATCACATTCTTTACCATTTGCAATCATAAAATAGTCTAATATCTTCATTTTTTCAACATACGTAGCTATTACCCTCGAAAACTAACACTTTTGAAATAGGAAAAGAGCCCTTAATCACATGCTTTACCATGTGCAATCATAAAATTGTCTAATATCTTCATTTTTTCAACATACGTAGCTATTACCCTCGAAAACTAAAACTTTTGAAATAGGAAAAGAGCCTTTAATCACATTCTTTACCATGTTGCAATCATAAAATAGTCTAATATCTTCATTTTGTCAACATACGTAGCTATTACCCTCAAAAACTAAAACTTTTGAAATAGGAAAAGAGCCTTTAATCACATTCTTTACCATTACCAATCATAAAATAGTCTAATATCTTCATTTTTTCAACATACGTAGCTATTACCCTCGAAAACTAAAACTTTTGAAATAGGAAAAGAGCCTTTTATCACATTCTTTACCATTTGCAATCATAAAATAGTCTAAAATCTTCATTTTTTCAACATACTTAGCTATTACCCTCGAAAACTAAAACTTTTGAAATAGGAAAAGAGCCTTTAATCACATTCTTTACCATATGCAATCATAAAATAGTCTAATATCTTCATTTTTTTCAACATACGTAGCTATTACCCTCGATAACTAAAACTTTTGAAATAGGAAAAGAGCCTTTAATCACATTCTTTACCATTTGCAATCATAAAATAGTCTAATATCTTCATTTTTTCAACATACGTAGCTATTACCCTCGAAAACCAAAACTTTTGAAATAGGAAAAGAGCCTTTAATCACATTCTTTACCATGTGCAATCATAAAATAGTCTAATATCTTCATTTTTTTCAGCATACGTAGCTATTACCCTCGAAAACTAAAACTTTTGAAATGGGAAAAGAGCCTTTAATCACATTCTTTACCATGTGCAATCATAAAATAGTCTAATATCTTCATTTTTTCAACATACGTAGCTATCACCCTCGAAAACTAAAACTTTTGAAATAGGAAAAGAGCCTTTAATCAAATTCTTTACCATTTGCAATCATAAAATAGTCTAATATCTTCATTTTTTCAACAAAAGTAGCTATTACCATCGAAAACTAAAACTTTTGAAATAGGAAAAGAGCCTTTAATCACATGCTTTACCATGTGCAATCATAAAATTGTCTAATATCTTCATTTTTTCAACATACGTAGCTATTACCCTCGAAAACTAAAACTTTTGAAATAGGAAAAGAGCCTTTAATCACATGCTTTACCATGTGCAATCATAAAATTGTCTAATATCTTCATTTTTTCAACATACGTAGCTATTACCCTCGAAAACTAAAACTTTTGAATCAGGAAAAGAGCCTTTAATCACATTCTTTACCTTTTGCAATCAAAAAATAGTCTAATATCTTCATTTTTTCAACATACGTAGCTATTACCCTCGAAAACTAAAACTTTTGAAATAGGAAAAGAGCCTTTAATCACATTCTTTACCATTTGCAATCATAAAATAGTCTAATATCTTCATTTTTTCAACATACGTAGCTATTACCCTCGAAAACTAAAACTTTTGAAATAGGAAAAGAGCCTTTAATCACATTTTTTACCATGTGCAATCATAAAATAGTCTAATATCTTCATTTTTCAACATACGTAGCTATTACCCTCGAAAACTAAAACTTTTGAAATAGGAAAAGAGCCTTTAATCACACTCTTTACCATGTGCAATCATAAAATAGTCTAATATCTTCATTTTTTCAACATACGTAGCTAGTACCCTCGAAAACTAAAACTTTTGAAATATGAAAGAGCTTTTAATCACATTCTTTACCATTTGCAATCATAAAAT
>NW_027064361.1:0-26664 GCF_032884065.1 Artemia franciscana
TCAATAAATAGATATCAATAGTAGATAGAACAGTGAAAGTTTGATTCTAGCTAGTCTATCTACTATTTCTATGAGTCATATGCAAGACGTCATTTTAGAAAAGACTTTTTCACTATTCAATAAATAGATATCAATAGTAGATAGAACAGTGAAAGTTTGATTCTAGCTAGTCTATCTACTATTTCTATGAGTCATATGCAAGACGTCATTTTAGAAAAGACTTTTTCACTATTCAATAAATAGATATCAATAGTAGATAGAACAGTGAAAGTTTGATTCTAGCTAGTCTATCTACTATTTCTATGAGTCATATGCAAGACGTCATTTTAGAAAAGACTTTTTCACTATTCAATAAATAGATATCAATAGTAGATAGAACAGTGAAAGTTTGATTCTAGCTAGTCTATCTACTATTTCTATGAGTCATATGCAAGACGTCATTTTAGAAAAGACTTTTTCACTATTCAATAAATAGATATCAATAGTAGATAGAACAGTGAAAGTTTGATTCTAGCTAGTCTATCTACTATTTCTATGAGTCATATGCAAGACGTCATTTTAGAAAAGACTTTTTCACTATTCAATAAATAGATATCAATAGTAGATAGAACAGTGAAAGTTTGATTCTAGCTAGTCTATCTACTATTTCTATGAGTCATATGCAAGACGTCATTTTAGAAAAGACTTTTTCACTATTCAATAAATAGATATCAATAGTAGATAGAACAGTGAAAGTTTGATTCTAGCTAGTCTATCTACTATTTCTATGAGTCATATGCAAGACGTCATTTTAGAAAAGACTTTTTCACTATTCAATAAATAGATATCAATAGTAGATAGAACAGTGAAAGTTTGATTCTAGCTAGTCTATCTACTATTTCTATGAGTCATATGCAAGACGTCATTTTAGAAAAGACTTTTTCACTATTCAATAAATAGATATCAATAGTAGATAGAACAGTGAAAGTTTGATTCTAGCTAGTCTATCTACTATTTCTATGAGTCATATGCAAGACGTCATTTTAGAAAAGACTTTTTCACTATTCAATAAATAGATATCAATAGTAGATAGAACAGTGAAAGTTTGATTCTAGCTAGTCTATCTACTATTTCTATGAGTCATATGCAAGACGTCATTTTAGAAAAGACTTTTTCACTATTCAATAAATAGATATCAATAGTAGATAGAACAGTGAAAGTTTGATTCTAGCTAGTCTATCTACTATTTCTATGAGTCATATGCAAGACGTCATTTTAGAAAAGACTTTTTCACTATTCAATAAATAGATATCAATAGTAGATAGAACAGTGAAAGTTTGATTCTAGCTAGTCTATCTACTATTTCTATGAGTCATATGCAAGACGTCATTTTAGAAAAGACTTTTTCACTATTCAATAAATAGATATCAATAGTAGATAGAACAGTGAAAGTTTGATTCTAGCTAGTCTATCTACTATTTCTATGAGTCATATGCAAGACGTCATTTTAGAAAAGACTTTTTCACTATTCAATAAATAGATATCAATAGTAGATAGAACAGTGAAAGTTTGATTCTAGCTAGTCTATCTACTATTTCTATGAGTCATATGCAAGACGTCATTTTAGAAAAGACTTTTTCACTATTCAATAAATAGATATCAATAGTAGATAGAACAGTGAAAGTTTGATTCTAGCTAGTCTATCTACTATTTCTATGAGTCATATGCAAGACGTCATTTTAGAAAAGACTTTTTTCACTATTCAATAAATAGATATCAATAGTAGATAGAACAGTGAAAGTTTGATTCTAGCTAGTCTATCTACTATTTCTATGAGTCATATGCAAGACGTCATTTTAGAAAAGACTTTTTCACTATTCAATAAATAGATATCAATAGTAGATAGAACAGTGAAAGTTTGATTCTAGCTAGTCTATCTACTATTTCTATGAGTCATATGCAAGACGTCATTTTAGAAAAGACTTTTTCACTATTCAATAAATAGATATCAATAGTAGATAGAACAGTGAAAGTTTGATTCTAGCTAGTCTATCTACTATTTCTATGAGTCATATGCAAGACGTCATTTTAGAAAAGACTTTTTCACTATTCAATATATAGATATCAATAGTAGATAGAACAGTGAAAGTTTGATTCTAGCTAGTCTATCTACTATTTCTATGAGTCATATGCAAGACGTCATTTTAGAAAAGACTTTTTCACTATTCAATAAATAGATATCAATAGTAGATAGAACAGTGAAAGTTTGATTCTAGCTAGTCTATCTACTATTTCTATGAGTCATATGCAAGACGTCATTTTAGAAAAGACTTTTGTCACTATTCAATAAATAGATATCAATAGTAGATAGAACAGTGAAAGTTTGATTCTAGCTAGTCTATCTACTATTTCTATGAGTCATATGCAAGACGTCATTTTAGAAAAGACTTTTTCACTATTCAATATATAGATATCAATAGTAGATAGAACAGTGAAAGTTTGATTCTAGCTAGTCTATCTACTATTTCTATGAGTCATATGCAAGACGTCATTTTAGAAAAGACTTTTGTCACTATTCAATAAATAGATATCAATAGTAGATAGAACAGTGAAAGTTTGATTCTAGCTAGTCTATCTACTATTTCTATGAGTCATATGCAAGACGTCATTTTAGAAAAGACTTTTTCACTATTCAATATATAGATATCAATAGTAGATAGAACAGTGAAAGTTTGATTCTAGCTAGTCTATCTACTATTTCTATGAGTCATATGCAAGACGTCATTTTAGAAAAGACTTTTTCACTATTCAATAAATAGATATCAATAGTAGATAGAACAGTGAAAGTTTGATTCTAGCTAGTCTATCTACTATTTCTATGAGTCATATGCAAGACGTCATTTTAGAAAAGACTTTTTCACTATTCAATAAATAGATATCAATAGTAGATAGAACAGTGAAAGTTTGATTCTAGCTAGTCTATCTACTATTTCTATGAGTCATATGCAAGACGTCATTTTAGAAAAGACTTTTTCACTATTCAATAAATAGATATCAATAGTAGATAGAACAGTGAAAGTTTGATTCTAGCTAGTCTATCTACTATTTCTATGAGTCATATGCAAGACGTCATTTTAGAAAAGACTTTTTCACTATTCAATAAATAGATATCAATAGTAGATAGAACAGTGAAAGTTTGATTCTAGCTAGTCTATCTACTATTTCTATGAGTCATATGCAAGACGTCATTTTAGAAAAGACTTTTTCACTATTCAATAAATAGATATCAATAGTAGATAGAACAGTGAAAGTTTGATTCTAGCTAGTCTATCTACTATTTCTATGAGTCATATGCAAGACGTCATTTTAGAAAAGACTTTTTCACTATTCAATAAATAGATATCAATAGTAGATAGAACAGTGAAAGTTTGATTCTAGCTAGTCTATCTACTATTTCTATGAGTCATATGCAAGACGTCATTTTAGAAAAGACTTTTTCACTATTCAATAAATAGATATCAATAGTAGATAGAACAGTGAAAGTTTGATTCTAGCTAGTCTATCTACTATTTCTATGAGTCATATGCAAGACGTCATTTTAGAAAAGACTTTTTCACTATTCAATAAATAGATATCAATAGTAGATAGAACAGTGAAAGTTTGATTCTAGCTAGTCTATCTACTATTTCTATGAGTCATATGCAAGACGTCATTTTAGAAAAGACTTTTTCACTATTCAATAAATAGATATCAATAGTAGATAGAACAGTGAAAGTTTGATTCTAGCTAGTCTATCTACTATTTCTATGAGTCATATGCAAGACGTCATTTTAGAAAAGACTTTTTCACTATTCAATAAATAGATATCAATAGTAGATAGAACAGTGAAAGTTTGATTCTAGCTAGTCTATCTACTATTTCTATGAGTCATATGCAAGACGTCATTTTAGAAAAGACTTTTTCACTATTCAATAAATAGATATCAATAGTAGATAGAACAGTGAAAGTTTGATTCTAGCTAGTCTATCTACTATTTCTATGAGTCATATGCAAGACGTCATTTTAGAAAAGACTTTTTCACTATTCAATATATAGATATCAATAGTAGATAGAACAGTGAAAGTTTGATTCTAGCTAGTCTATCTACTATTTCTATGAGTCATATGCAAGACGTCATTTTAGAAAAGACTTTTTCACTATTCAATAAATAGATATCAATAGTAGATAGAACAGTGAAAGTTTGATTCTAGCTAGTCTATCTACTATTTCTATGAGTCATATGCAAGACGTCATTTTAGAAAAGACTTTTTCACTATTCAATAAATAGATATCAATAGTAGATAGAACAGTGAAAGTTTGATTCTAGCTAGTCTATCTACTATTTCTATGAGTCATATGCAAGACGTCATTTTAGAAAAGACTTTTTCACTATTCAATAAATAGATATCAATAGTAGATAGAACAGTGAAAGTTTGATTCTAGCTAGTCTATCTACTATTTCTATGAGTCATATGCAAGACGTCATTTTAGAAAAGACTTTTGTCACTATTCAATAAATAGATATCAATAGTAGATAGAACAGTGAAAGTTTGATTCTAGCTAGTCTATCTACTATTTCTATGAGTCATATGCAAGACGTCATTTTAGAAAAGACTTTTGTCACTATTCAATAAATAGATATCAATAGTAGATAGAACAGTGAAAGTTTGATTCTAGCTAGTCTATCTACTATTTCTATGAGTCATATGCAAGACGTCATTTTAGAAAAGACTTTTGTCACTATTCAATAAATAGATATCAATAGTAGATAGAACAGTGAAAGTTTGATTCTAGCTAGTCTATCTACTATTTCTATGAGTCATATGCAAGACGTCATTTTAGAAAAGACTTTTGTCACTATTCAATAAATAGATATCAATAGTAGATAGAACAGTGAAAGTTTGATTCTAGCTAGTCTATCTACTATTTCTATGAGTCATATGCAAGACGTCATTTTAGAAAAGACTTTTTCACTATTCAATAAATAGATATCAATAGTAGATAGAACAGTGAAAGTTTGATTCTAGCTAGTCTATCTACTATTTCTATGAGTCATATGCAAGACGTCATTTTAGAAAAGACTTTTTCACTATTCAATAAATAGATATCAATAGTAGATAGAACAGTGAAAGTTTGATTCTAGCTAGTCTATCTACTATTTCTATGAGTCATATGCAAGACGTCATTTTAGAAAAGACTTTTTCACTATTCAATATATAGATATCAATAGTAGATAGAACAGTGAAAGTTTGATTCTAGCTAGTCTATCTACTATTTCTATGAGTCATATGCAAGACGTCATTTTAGAAAAGACTTTTTCACTATTCAATAAATAGATATCAATAGTAGATAGAACAGTGAAAGTTTGATTCTAGCTAGTCTATCTACTATTTCTATGAGTCATATGCAAGACGTCATTTTAGAAAAGACTTTTTCACTATTCAATAAATAGATATCAATAGTAGATAGAACAGTGAAAGTTTGATTCTAGCTAGTCTATCTACTATTTCTATGAGTCATATGCAAGACGTCATTTTAGAAAAGACTTTTGTCACTATTCAATAAATAGATATCAATAGTAGATAGAACAGTGAAAGTTTGATTCTAGCTAGTCTATCTACTATTTCTATGAGTCATATGCAAGACGTCATTTTAGAAAAGACTTTTTCACTATTCAATAAATAGATATCAATAGTAGATAGAACAGTGAAAGTTTGATTCTAGCTAGTCTATCTACTATTTCTATGAGTCATATGCAAGACGTCATTTTAGAAAAGACTTTTTCACTATTCAATAAATAGATATCAATAGTAGATAGAACAGTGAAAGTTTGATTCTAGCTAGTCTATCTACTATTTCTATGAGTCATATGCAAGACGTCATTTTAGAAAAGACTTTTTCACTATTCAATAAATAGATATCAATAGTAGATAGAACAGTGAAAGTTTGATTCTAGCTAGTCTATCTACTATTTCTATGAGTCATATGCAAGACGTCATTTTAGAAAAGACTTTTTCACTATTCAATAAATAGATATCAATAGTAGATAGAACAGTGAAAGTTTGATTCTAGCTAGTCTATCTACTATTTCTATGAGTCATATGCAAGACGTCATTTTAGAAAAGACTTTTTCACTATTCAATAAATAGATATCAATAGTAGATAGAACAGTGAAAGTTTGATTCTAGCTAGTCTATCTACTATTTCTATGAGTCATATGCAAGACGTCATTTTAGAAAAGACTTTTTCACTATTCAATAAATAGATATCAATAGTAGATAGAACAGTGAAAGTTTGATTCTAGCTAGTCTATCTACTATTTCTATGAGTCATATGCAAGACGTCATTTTAGAAAAGACTTTTTCACTATTCAATAAATAGATATCAATAGTAGATAGAACAGTGAAAGTTTGATTCTAGCTAGTCTATCTACTATTTCTATGAGTCATATGCAAGACGTCATTTTAGAAAAGACTTTTTCACTATTCAATAAATAGATATCAATAGTAGATAGAACAGTGAAAGTTTGATTCTAGCTAGTCTATCTACTATTTCTATGAGTCATATGCAAGACGTCATTTTAGACAAGACTTTTTCACTATTCAATAAATAGATATCAATAGTAGATAGAACAGTGAAAGTTTGATTCTAGCTAGTCTATCTACTATTTCTATGAGTCATATGCAAGACGTCATTTTAGAAAAGACTTTTGTCACTATTCAATAAATAGATATCAATAGTAGATAGAACAGTGAAAGTTTGATTCTAACTAGTCTATCTACTATTTCTATGAGTCATATGCAAGACGTCATTTTAGAAAAGACTTTTGTACTATTCAATAAATAGATATCAATAGTAGATAGAACAGTGAAAGTTTGATTCTAGCTAGTCTATCTACTATTTCTATGAGTCATATGCAAGACGTCATTTTAGAAAAGACTTTTTCACTATTCAATAAATAGATATCAATAGTAGATAGAACAGTGAAAGTTTGATTCTAGCTAGTCTATCTACTATTTCTATGAGTCATATGCAAGACGTCATTTTAGAAAAGACTTTTGTCACTATTCAATAAATAGATATCAATAGTAGATAGAACAGTGAAAGTTTGATTCTAGCTAGTCTATCTACTATTTCTATGAGTCATATGCAAGACGTCATTTTAGAAAAGACTTTTTCACTATTCAATAAATAGATATCAATAGTAGATAGAACAGTGAAAGTTTGATTCTAGCTAGTCTATCTACTATTTCTATGAGTCATATGCAAGACGTCATTTTAGAAAAGACTTTTTCACTATTCAATAAATAGATATCAATAGTAGATAGAAACAGTGAAAGTTTGATTCTAGCTAGTCTATCTACTATTTCTATGAGTCATATGCAAGACGTCATTTTAGAAAAGACTTTTGTCACTATTCAATAAATAGATATCAATAGTAGATAGAACAGTGAAAGTTTGATTCTAGCTAGTCTATCTACTATTTCTATGAGTCATATGCAAGACGTCATTTTAGAAAAGACTTTTTCACTATTCAATATATAGATATCAATAGTAGATAGAACAGTGAAAGTTTGATTCTAGCTAGTCTATCTACTATTTCTATGAGTCATATGCAAGACGTCATTTTAGAAAAGACTTTTTCACTATTCAATAAATAGATATCAATAGTAGATAGAACAGTGAAAGTTTGATTCTAGCTAGTCTATCTACTATTTCTATGAGTCATATGCAAGACGTCATTTTAGAAAAGACTTTTTCACTATTCAATAAATAGATATCAATAGTAGATAGAACAGTGAAAGTTTGATTCTAGCTAGTCTATCTACTATTTCTATGAGTCATATGCAAGACGTCATTTTAGAAAAGACTTTTTCACTATTCAATAAATAGATATCAATAGTAGATAGAACAGTGAAAGTTTGATTCTAGCTAGTCTATCTACTATTTCTATGAGTCATATGCAAGACGTCATTTTAGAAAAGACTTTTTCACTATTCAATAAATAGATATCAATAGTAGATAGAACAGTGAAAGTTTGATTCTAGCTAGTCTATCTACTATTTCTATGAGTCATATGCAAGACGTCATTTTAGAAAAGACTTTTTCACTATTCAATAAATAGATATCAATAGTAGATAGAACAGTGAAAGTTTGATTCTAGCTAGTCTATCTACTATTTCTATGAGTCATATGCAAGACGTCATTTTAGAAAAGACTTTTTCACTATTCAATAAATAGATATCAATAGTAGATAGAACAGTGAAAGTTTGATTCTAGCTAGTCTATCTACTATTTCTATGAGTCATATGCAAGACGTCATTTTAGAAAAGACTTTTTCACTATTCAATAAATAGATATCAATAGTAGATAGAAAAGTGAAAGTTTGATTCTAGCTAGTCTATCAACTATTTCTATGAGTCATATGCAAGACGTCATTTTAGAAAAGACTTTTTCACTATTCAATAAATAGATATCAATAGTAGATAGAACAGTGAAAGTTTGATTCTAGCTAGTCTATCTACTATTTCTATGAGTCATATGCAAGACGTCATTTTAGAAAAGACTTTTTCACTATTCAATAAATAGATATCAATAGTAGATAGAACAGTGAAAGTTTGATTCTAGCTAGTCTATCTACTATTTCTATGAGTCATATGCAAGACGTCATTTTAGAAAAGACTTTTTCACTATTCAATAAATAGATATCAATAGTAGATAGAACAGTGAAAGTTTGATTCTAGCTAGTCTATCTACTATTTCTATGAGTCATATGCAAGACGTCATTTTAGAAAAGACTTTTTCACTATTCAATAAATAGATATCAATAGTAGATAGAAAAGTGAAAGTTTGATTCTAGCTAGTCTATCAACTATTTCTATGAGTCATATGCAAGACGTCATTTTAGAAAAGACTTTTTCACTATTCAATAAATAGATATCAATAGTAGATAGAACAGTGAAAGTTTGATTCTAGCTAGTCTATCTACTATTTCTATGAGTCATATGCAAGACGTCATTTTAGAAAAGACTTTTTCACTATTCAATAAATAGATATCAATAGTAGATAGAACAGTGAAAGTTTGATTCTAGCTAGTCTATCAACTATTTCTATGAGTCATATGCAAGACGTCATTTTAGAAAAGACTTTTTCACTATTCAATAAATAGATATCAATAGTAGATAGAACAGTGAAAGTTTGATTCTAGCTAGTCTATCTACTATTTCTATGAGTCATATGCAAGACGTCATTTTAGAAAAGACTTTTTCACTATTCAATAAATAGATATCAATAGTAGATAGAACAGTGAAAGTTTGATTCTAGCTAGTCTATCTACTATTTCTATGAGTCATATGCAAGACGTCATTTTAGAAAAGACTTTTTCACTATTCAATAAATAGATATCAATAGTAGATAGAACAGTGAAAGTTTGATTCTAGCTAGTCTATCTACTATTTCTATGAGTCATATGCAAGACGTCATTTTAGAAAAGACTTTTTCACTATTCAATAAATAGATATCAATAGTAGATAGAACAGTGAAAGTTTGATTCTAGCTAGTCTATCTACTATTTCTATGAGTCATATGCAAGACGTCATTTTAGAAAAGACTTTTTCACTATTCAATAAATAGATATCAATAGTAGATAGAACAGTGAAAGTTTGATTCTAGCTAGTCTATCTACTATTTCTATGAGTCATATGCAAGACGTCATTTTAGAAAAGACTTTTTCACTATTCAATAAATAGATATCAATAGTAGATAGAACAGTGAAAGTTTGATTCTAGCTAGTCTATCTACTATTTCTATGAGTCATATGCAAGACGTCATTTTAGAAAAGACTTTTTCACTATTCAATAAATAGATATCAATAGTAGATAGAACAGTGAAAGTTTGATTCTAGCTAGTCTATCTACTATTTCTATGAGTCATATGCAAGACGTCATTTTAGAAAAGACTTTTTCACTATTCAATAAATAGATATCAATAGTAGATAGAACAGTGAAAGTTTGATTCTAGCTAGTCTATCTACTATTTCTATGAGTCATATGCAAGACGTCATTTTAGAAAAGACTTTTTCACTATTCAATAAATAGATATCAATAGTAGATAGAACAGTGAAAGTTTGATTCTAGCTAGTCTATCTACTATTTCTATGAGTCATATGCAAGACGTCATTTTAGAAAAGACTTTTTCACTATTCAATAAATAGATATCAATAGTAGATAGAACAGTGAAAGTTTGATTCTAGCTAGTCTATCTACTATTTCTATGAGTCATATGCAAGACGTCATTTTAGAAAAGACTTTTTCACTATTCAATAAATAGATATCAATAGTAGATAGAACAGTGAAAGTTTGATTCTAGCTAGTCTATCTACTATTTCTATGAGTCATATGCAAGACGTCATTTTAGAAAAGACTTTTTCACTATTCAATAAATAGATATCAATAGTAGATAGAACAGTGAAAGTTTGATTCTAGCTAGTCTATCTACTATTTCTATGAGTCATATGCAAGACGTCATTTTAGAAAAGACTTTTTCACTATTCAATAAATAGATATCAATAGTAGATAGAACAGTGAAAGTTTGATTCTAGCTAGTCTATCTACTATTTCTATGGCTCTTTTCCTATTTCAAAAGTTTTAGTTTTCGGGGGTAAGAGCTTTGTCTGTGGAAAAAATGAAGATATTAGACTATTTTATGATTGCAAATGGTAAAGAATGTGATTAAAGGCTCTTTTCCTATTTCAAAAGTTTTAGTTTTCGAGGGTAATAGCTACGTATGTTGAAAAAATGAAGATATTAGACTATTTTCTGATTGCAAATGGTAAAGAATGTGATTAAAGGCTCTTTTCCTATTTCAAAAGTTTTAGTTTTCGAGGGTAATAGCTTTGTCTGTGGAAAAAATGAAGATATTAGACTATTTTATGATTGCAAATGGTAAAGAATGTGATTAAAGGCTCTTTTCCTATTTCAAAAGTTTTAGTTTTCGAGGGTAATAGCTTTGTCTGTGGAAAAAATGAAGATATTAGACTATTTTATGATTGCAAATGGTAAAGAATGTGATTAAAGGCTCTTTTCCTATTTCAAAAGTTTTAGTTTTCGAGGGTAATAGCTACGTATGTTGAAAAAATGAAGATATTAGACTATTTTATGATTACAAATGGTATAGAATGTGATTAAAGGCTATTTTCCTATTTCAAAAGTTTTAGTTTTCGAGGGTAATAGCTACGTATGTTGAAAAAATGAAGATATTAGAATATTTTATGATTGCAAATGGTAAAGAATGTGATTAAAGGCTCTTTTCCTATGTCAAAAGTTTTAGTTTTTTTAGGGGTAATAGCTACGTATGTTGAAAAAATGAAGATATTAGACTATTTTATGATTGCACATGGTAAAGAATGTGATTAAAGGCTCTTTTCCTATTTCAAAAATTTTAGTTTTCGAGGGTAATAGCTACGTATGTAGAAAAAATGAAGATATTAGACTATTTTATGATTGCACATGGTAAAGAATGTGATTAAAGGCTCTTTTCCTATTTCAAAAGTTTTAGTTTTCGAGGGTAATAGCTACGTATGTTGAAAAAATGAAGATATTAGACTATTTTATGATTGCACATGGTAAAGAATGTGATTAAAGGCTCTTTTCCTATGTCAAAAGTTTTAGTTTTCGAGGGTAATAGCTACGTATGTTGAAAAAATGAAGATATTAGACTATTTTATGATTGCACATGGTAAAGAATGTGATTAAAGGCTCTTTTCTTATTTCAAAAGTTTTAGTTTTCGAGGGTAATAGCTACGTATGTTGACATAATGAAGATATTAGACTATTTTATGATTGCACATGGTAAAGAATGTGATTAAAGGCTCTTTTCCTATTTCAAAAGTTTTAGTTTTTGGGGGTAAGAGCTTTGTCTGTGGAAAAAATGAAGATATTAGACTATTTTATGATTGCAAATGGTAAAGAATGTGATTAAAGGCTCTTTTCCTATTTCAAAAGTTTTAGTTTTCGAGGGTAATAGCTACGTATGTTGAAAACAATGAAGATATTAGACTATTTTATGATTGCAAATGGTAAAGAATGTGATTAAAGGCTCTTTTCCTATTTCAAAAGTTTTAGTTTTCGAGGGTAATAGCTTCGTATGCTGAAAAAATGAAGATATTAGACTATTGTATGATTGCAAATGGTAAAGAAAGTGATTAAAGGCTCTTTTCCTATTTCAAAAGTTTTAGTTTTCGAGGGTAATAGCTTCGTATGCTGAAAAAATGAAGATATTAGACTATTTTATGATTGTAAATGGTAAAGAATGTGATTAAAGGCTCTTTTCCTATTTCAAAAGTTTTAGTTTTCGAGGGTAATAGCTACGTATGTTGAAAAAATGAAGATATTAGACTATTTTATGATTGCAAATGGTAAAGAATGTGATTAAAGGCTCTTTTCCTATTTCAAAAGTTTTAGTTTTCGAGGGTAATAGCTTCGTATGCTGAAAAAATGAAGATATTAGACTATTTTATGATTGCAAATGGTAAAGAATGTGATTAAAGGCTCTTTTCCTATTTCAAAAGTTTTAGTTTTCGGGGGTAAGAGCTTTGTCTGTGGAAAAAATGAAGATATTAGACTATTTTATGATTGCAAATGGTAAAGAATGTGATTAAAGGCTCTTTTCCTATTTCAAAAGTTTTAGTTTTCAAGGGTAATAGCTACGTATGTTGAAAAAATGAAGATATTAGACTATTTTATGATTGCAAATGGTAAAGAATGTGATTAAAGGCTCTTTTCCTATTTCAAAAGTTTTAGTTTTCGAGGGTAATAGCTATGTCTGTGGAAAAAATGAAGATATTAGATTATTTTATGATTGCCAATGGTAAAGAATGTGATTAAAGGCTCTTTTCCTATTTCAAAAGTTTTAGTTTTCGAGGGTAATAGCTACGTATGTTGAAAAAATGAAGATATTAGACTATTTTATGATTGCAAATGGTAAAGAATGTGATTAAAGGCTCTTTTCCTATTTCAAAAGTTTTAGTTTTCGAGGGGTAATAGCTTCGTATGCTGAAAAAATGAAGATATTAGACTATTTTATGATTGCAAATGGTAAAGAATGTGATTAAAGGCTCTTTTCCTATTTCAAAAGTTTTAGTTTTCGAGGGTAATAGCTTCGTATGCTGAAAAAATGAAGATATTAGACTATTTTATGATTGCAAATGGTAAAGAATGTGATTAAAGGCTATTTTCCTATTTCAAAAGTTTTAGTTTTCAAGGGTAATAGCTACGTATGTTGAAAAAATGAAGATATTAGACTATTTTATGATTGCAAATGGTAAAGAATGTGATTAAAGGCTCTTTTCCTATTTCAAAAGTTTTAGTTTTCGAGGGTAATAGCTATGTCTGTGGAAAAAATGAAGATATTAGACTATTTTATGATTGCAAATGGTAAAGAATGTGATTAAAGGCTCTTTTCCTATTTCAAAAGTTTTAGTTTTCGAGGGTAATAGCTACGTATGTTGAAAAAAATGAAGATATTAGACTATTTTATGATTGCAAATGGTAAAGAATGTGATTAAAGGCTCTTTTCCTATTTCAAAAGTTTTAGTTTTCGAGGGTAATAGCTTCGTATGGTGAAAAAATGAAGATATTAGACTATTTTATGATTGCAAATGGTAAAGAATGTGATTAAAGGCTCTTTTCCTATTTCAAAAGTTTTAGTTTTCGAGGGTAATAGCTTCGTATGCTGAAAAAATGAAGATATTAGACTATTTTATGATTGCAAATGGTAAAGAATGTGATTAAAGGCTCTTTTCCTATTTCAAAAGTTTTAGTTTTCAAGGGTAATAGCTACGTATGTTGAAAAAATGAAGATATTAGACTATTTTATGATTGCAAATGGTAAAGAATGTGATTAAAGGCTCTTTTCCTATTTCAAAAGTTTTAGTTTTCGAGGGTAATAGCTACGTATGTTGAAAAAATGAAGATATTAGACTATTTTATGATTGCAAATGGTAAAGAATGTGATTAAAGGCTCTTTTCCTATTTCAAAAGTATTAGTTTTCGGGGGTAAGAGCTTTGTCTGTGGAAAAAATGAAGATATTAGACTATTTTATGATTGCAAATGGTAAAGAATGTGATTAAAGGATCTTTTCCTATTTCAAAAGTTTTAGTTTTCGAGGGTAATAGCTACGTATGTTGAAAAAATGAAGATATTAGACTATTTTATGATTGCAAATGGTAAAGAATGTGATTAAAGGCTCTTTTCCTATTTCAAAAGTTTTAGTTTTCGGGGGTAATAGCTTCGTATGCTGAAAAAATGAAGATATTAGACTATTTTATGATTGCAAATGGTAAAGAATGTGATTAAAGGCTCTTTTCCCTATTTCAAAAGTTTTAGTTTTCGAGGGTAATAGCTTCGTATGCTGAAAAAATGAAGATATTAGACTATTTTAATGATTGCAAATGGTAAAGAATGTGATTAAAGGCTCTTTTCCTATTTCAAAAGTTTTAGTTTTCGAGGGGTAATAGCGACGTATGTTGAAAAAATGAAGATATTAGACTATTTTATGATTGCAAATGGTAAAGAATGTGATTAAAGGCTCTTTTCCTATTTCAAAAGATTTAGTTTTCGGGGGTAAGAGCTTTGTCTGTGGAAAAAATGAAGATATTAGACTATTTTATGATTGCAAATGGTAAAGAATGTGATTAAAGGCTCTTTTCCTATTTCAAAAATTTTAGTTTTCGAGGGTAATAGCTACGTATGTTGAAAAAATGAAGATATTAGACTATTTTATGATTGCAAATGGTAAAGAATGTGATTAAAGGCTCTTTTCCTATTTCAAAAGTTTTAGCTTTCGAGGGTAATAGCTTCGTATGCTGAAAAAATGAAGATATTAGACTATTTTATGATTGCAAATGGTAAAGAATGTGATTAAAGGCTCTTTTCCTATTTCAAAAGTTTTAGTTTTCGGGGGGTAAGAGCTTTGTCTGTGGAAAAAATGAAGATATTAGACTATTTTATGATTGCAAATGGTAAAGAATGTGATTAAAGGCTCTTTTCCTATTTCAAAAGTTTTAGTTTTCGAGGGTAATAGCTACGTATGTTGAAAAAATGAAGATATTAGACTATTTTATGATTGCAAATGGTAAAGAATGTGATTAAAGGCTCTTTTCCTATTTCAAAAGTTTTAGTTTTCGAGGGTAATAGCTTTGTCTGTGGAAAAAATGAAGATATTAGACTATTTTATGATTGCAAATGGTAAAGAATGTGATTAAAGGCTCTTTTCCTATTTCAAAAGTTTTAGTTTTCGAGGGTAATAGCTACGTATGTTGAAAAAATGAAGATATTAGACTATTTTATGATTGCAAATGGTAAAGAATGTGATTAAAGGCTCTTTTCCTATGTCAAAAGTTTTAGTTGTTTAGGGGTAATAGCTACGTATGTTGAAAAAATGAAGATATTAGACTATTTTATGATTGCACATGGTAAAGAATGTGATTAAAGGCTCTTTTCCTATTTCAAAATTTTAGTTTTCGAGGGTAATAGCTACGTATGTAGAAAAAATGAAGATATTAGACTATTTTATGATTGCACATGGTAAAGAATGTGATTAAAGGCTCTTTTTCCTATTTCAAAAGTTTTAGTTTTCGAGGGTAATAGCTATGTATGTTGAAAAAATGAAGATATTAGACTATTTTATGATTGCACATGGTAAAGAATGTGATTAAAGGCTCTTTTCCTATGTCAAAAGTTTTAGTTTTCGAGGGTAATAGCTACGTATGTTGAAAAAATGAAGATATTAGACTATTTTATGATTGCACATGGTAAAGAATGTGATTAAAGGCTCTTTTCTTATTTCAAAAGTTTTAGTTTTCGAGGGTAATAGCTACGTATGTTGAAAAAATGAAGATATTAGACTATTTTATGATTGCACATGGTAAAGAATGTGATTAAAGGCTCTTTTCCTATTTCAAAAGTTTTAGTTTTCGAGGGTAATAGCTACGTATGTTGAAAAAATGAAGATATTAGACTATTTTATGATTGCAAATGGTAAAGAATGTGATTAAAGGCTCTTTTCCTATTTCAAAAGTTTTAGTTTTCGAGGGTAATAGCTTTGTCTGTAGAAAAAATGAAGATATTAGACTATTTTATGATTGCAAATGGTAAAGAATGTGATTAAAGGCTCTTTTCCTATTTCAAAAGTTTTAGTTTTCGAGGGTAATAGCTACGTATGTTGAAAAAATGACGATATTAGACTATTTTATGATTACAAATGGTAAAGAATGTGATTAAAGGCTCTTTTCCTATTTCAAAAGTTTTAGTTTTCGAGGGTAATAGCTACGTATGTTGAAAAAATGAAGATATTAGACTATTTTATGATTGCACATGGTAAAGAATGTGATTAAAGGCTCTTTTCCTATGTCAAAAGTTTTAGTTTTCGAGGGTAATAGCTACGTATGTTGAAAAAATGAAGATATTAGACTATTTTATGATTGCACATGGTAAAGAATGTGATTAAAGGCTCTTTTCCTATTTCAAAAGTTTTAGTTTTCGAGGGTAATACCTACGTATGTTAAAAAATGAAGATATTAGACTATTTTATGATTGCACATGGTAAAGAATGTGATTAAAGGCTCTTTTCCTATTTCAAAAGTTTTAGTTTTCGAGGGTAATAGCTTTGTCTGTGGAAAAAATGAAGATATTAGACAATTTTATGATTGCACATGGTAAAGAATGTGATTAAAGGCTCTTTTCCTATTTCAAAAGTTTTAGTTTTCGAGGGTAATAGCTACGTATGTTGAAAAATTGAAGATATTAGACTATTTTATGATTGCAAATGGTAAAGAATGTGATTAAAGGCTCTTTTCCTATGTCAAAAGTTTTAGTTTTTTAGGGTAATAGCTACGTATGTGGAAAAAATGAAGATATTAGACTATTTTATGATTGCAAATGGTAAAGAATGTGATTAAAGGCTCTTTTCCTATTTCAAAAGTTTTAGTTTTCGAGGGTAATAGCTATGTCTGTGGAAAAAATGAAGATATTAGACTATTTTATGATTGCAAATGGTAAAGAATGTGATTAAAGGCTTTTTTCCTATTTCAAAAGTTTTAGTTTTCGAGGGTAATAGCTATGTCTGTGGAAAAAATGAAGATATTAGACTATTTTATGATTGCAAATGGTAAAGAATGTGATTAAAGGCTCTTTTCCTATTTCAAAAGTTTTAGTTTTCGAGGGTAATAGCTACGTATGTTGAAAAAAGGAAGATATTAGACTATTTTATGATTGCACATGGTAAAGAATGTGATTAAAGGCTCTTTTCCTATGTCAAAAGTTTTAGTTTTCGAGGGTAATAGCTACGTATGTTGAAAAAATGAAGATATTAGACAATTTTATGATTGCACATGGTAAAGAATGTGATTAAAGGCTCTTTTCCTATTTCAAAAGTTTTAGTTTTCGAGGGTAATAGCTACGTATGTTGAAAAAATGAAGATATTAGACTATTTTATGATTGCACATGGTAAAGAATGTGATTAAAGGCTCTTTTCCTATTTCAAAAGTTTTAGTTTTCGAGGGTAATAGCTATGTATGTTGAAAAAATGAAGATATTAGACTATTTTATGATTGCAAATGGTAAAGAATGTGATTAAAGGCTCTTTTCCTATTTCAAAAGTTTTAGTTTTCGAGGGTAATAGCTTTGTCTGTGGAAAAAATGAAGATATTAGACTATTTTATGATTGCAAATGGTAAAGAATGTGATTAAAGGCTCTTTTCCTATTTCAAAAGTTTTAGTTTTCGAGGGTAATAGCTACGTATGTTGAAAAAATGAAGATATTAGACTATTTTATGATTACAAATGGTAAAGAATGTGATTAAAGGCTCTTTTCCTATTTCAAAAGTTTTAGTTTTCGAGGGTAATAGCTACGTATGTTGAAAAAATGAAGATATTAGACTATTTTATGATTGCAAATGGTAAAGAATGTGATTAAAGGCTCTTTTCCTATTTCAAAAGTTTTAGTTTTCGAGGGTAATAGCTTTGTCTGTGGAAAAAATGAAGATATTAGACTATTTTATGATTGCAAATGGTAAAGAATGTGATTAAAGGCTCTTTTCCTATTTCAAAAGTTTTAGTTTTCGAGGGTAATAGCTACGTATGTTGAAAAATGACGATATTAGACTATTTTATGATTACAAATGGTAAAGAATGTGATTAAAGGCTCTTTTCCTATTTCAAAAGTTTTAGTTTTCAAGGGTAATAGCTACGTATGTTGAAAAAATGAAGATATTAGACTATTTTATGATTGCACATGGTAAAGAATGTGATTAAAGGCTCTTTTTTCCTATGTCAAAAGTTTTAGTTTTCGAGGGTAATAGCTACGTATGTTGAAAAAATGAAGATATTAGACTATTTTATGATTGCACATGGTAAAGAATGTGATTAAAGGCTCTTTTCCTATTTCAAAAGTTTTAGTTTTCAAGGGTAATACCTACGTATGTTGAAAAAATGAAGATATTAGACTATTTTATGATTGCACATGGTAAAGAATGTGATTAAAGGCTCTTTTCCTATTTCAAAAGTTTTAGTTTTCGAGGGTAATAGCTTTGTCTGTGGAAAAAATGAAGATATTAGACAATTTTATGATTGCACATGGTATAGAATGTGATTAAAGGCTCTTTTCCTATTTCAAAAGTTTTAGTTTTCGAGGGTAATAGCTACGTATGTTGAAAAATTGAAGATATTAGACTATTTTATTATTGCAAATGGTAAAGAATGTGATTAAAGGCTCTTTTCCTATGTCAAAAGTTTTAGTTTTTTAGGGTAATAGCTACGTATGTGGAAAAAATGAAGATATTAGACTATTTTATGATTGCAAATGGTAAAGAATGTGATTAAAGGCTCTTTTCCTATTTCAAAAGTTTTAGTTTTCGAGGGTAATAGCTATGTCTGTGGAAAAAATGAAGATATTAGACTATTTTATGATTGCAAATGGTAAAGAATGTGATTAAAGGCTTTTTTCCTATTTCAAAAGTTTTAGTTTTCGAGGGTAATAGCTATGTCTGTGGAAAAAATGAAGATATTAGACTATTTTATGATTGCAAATGGTAAAGAATGTGATTAAAGGCTCTTTTCCTATTTCAAAAGTTTTAGTTTTCGAGGGTAATAGCTACGTATGTTGAAAAAATGAAGATATTAGACTATTTTATGATTGCACATGGTAAAGAATGTGATTAAAGGCTCTTTTCCTATGTCAAAAGTTTTAGTTTTCGAGGGTAATAGCTACGTATGTTGAAAAAATGAAGATATTAGACTATTTTAAGATTGCACATGGTAAAGAATGTGATTAAAGGCTCTTTTCCTATTTCAAAAGTTTTAGTTTTCGAGGGTAATAGCAACGTATGTTGAAAAAATGAAGATATTAGACTATTTTATGATTGCACATGGTAAAGAATGTGATTAAAGGCTCTTTTCCTATTTCAAAAGTTTTAGTTTTCGAGGGTAATAGCTTTGTCTGTGGAAAAAATGAAGATATTAGACAATTTTATGATTGCACATGGTAAAGAATGTGATTAAAGGCTCTTTTCCTATTTCAAAAGTTTTAGTTTTCGAGGGTAATAGCTATGTATGTTGAAAAATTGAAGATATTAGACTATTTTATTATTGCAAATGGTAAAGAATGTGATTAAAGGCTCTTTTCCTATGTCAAAAGTTTTAGTTTTTTAGGGTAATAGCTGCGTATGTGGAAAAAATGAAGATATTAGACTATTTTATGATTGCAAATGGTAAAGAATGTGATTAAAGGCTCTTTTCCTATTTCAAAAGTTTTAGTTTTCGAGGGTAATAGCTATGTCTGTGGAAAAAATGAAGATATTAGACTATTTTATGATTGCAAATGGTAAAGAATGTGATTAAAGGCTTTTTTCCTATTTCAAAAGTTTTAGTTTTCGAGGGTAATAGCTATTTCTGTGGAAAAAATGAAGATATTAGACTATTTTATGATTGCAAAAGGTAAAGAATGTGATTAAAGGCTCTTTTCCTATTTCAAAAGTTTTAGTTTTCGAGGGTAATAGCTACGTATGTTGAAAAAATGAAGATATTAGACTATTTTATGATTGCACATGGTAAAGAATGTGATTAAAGGCTCTTTTCCTATGTCAAAAGTTTTAGTTTTCGAGGGTAATAGCTACGTATGTTGAAAAAATGAAGATATTAGACTATTTTATGATTGCACATGGTAAAGAATGTGATTAAAGGCTCTTTTCCTATTTCAAAAGTTTTAGTTTTCGAGGGTAATAGCAACGTATGTTGAAAAAATGAAGATATTAGACTATTTTATGATTGCACATGGTAAAGAATGTGATTAAAGGCTCTTTTCCTATTTCAAAAGTTTTAGTTTTCGAGGGTAATAGCTTTGTCTGTGGAAAAAATGAAGATATTAGACTATTTTATGATTGCAAATGGTAAAGAATGTGATTAAAGGCTCTTTTCCTATTTCAAAAGTTTTAGTTTTCGAGGGTAATAGCTACGTATGTTGAAAAAATGAAGATATTAGACTATTTTATGATTACAAATGGTAAAGAATGTGATTAAAGGCTCTTTTCCTATTTCAAAAGTTTTAGTTTTCGAGGGCAATAGCTACGTATGTTGAAAAAATGAAGATATTAGACTATTTTATGATTGCAAATGGTAAAGAATGTGATTAAAGGCTCTTTTCCTATTTCAAAAGTTTTAGTTTTCGAGGGTAATAGCTACGTATGTTGAAAAAATGAAGATATTAGACTATTTTATGATTGCACATGGTAAAGAATATGATTAAAGGCTCTTTTCCTATGTCAAAAGTTTTAGTATTCGAGGGTAATAGCTACGTATGTTGAAAAAATGAAGATATTAGACTATTTTATGATTGCACATGGTAAAGAATGTGATTAAAGGCTCTTTTCCTATTTCAAAAGTTTTAGTTTTCGAGGGTAATAGCTACGTATGTTGAAAAAATGAAGATATTAGACTATTTCATGAATGCACATGGTAAAGAATGTGATTAAAGGCTCTTTTCCTATTTCAAAGTTTTAGTTTTCGAGGGTAATAGCTACTTATGTTGAAAAAATGAAGATATTAGACTATTTTATGATTGCAAATGGTAAAGAATGTGATTAAAGGCTCTTTTCCTATTTCAAAAGTTTTAGTTTTCGAGGGTAATAGCTTTGTCTGTGGAAAAAATGAAGATATTAGACTATTTTATGATTGCAAATGGTAAAGAATGTGATTAAAGGCTCTTTTCCTATTTCAAAAGTTTTAGTTTTCGAGGGTAATAGCTACGGTTGTTGAAAAAATGAAGATATTAGACTATTTTATGATTACAAATGGTAAAGAATGTGATTAAAGGCTCTTTTCCTATTTCAAAAGTTTTAGTTTTCGAGGGTAATAGCTACGTATGTTGAAAAAATGAAGATATTAGACTATTTTAAGATTGCAAATGGTAAAGAATGTGATTAAAGGCTCTTTTCCTATGTCAAAAGTTTTAGTTTTTTAAGGTAATAGATACGTATGTTGAAAAAATGAAGATATTAGACTATTTTATGATTGCAAATGGTAAAGATTGTGATTAAAGGCTCTTTTCCTATTTCAAAAGTTTTAGTTTTCGAGGGTAATTGCTATGTTTGTGGAAAAAATGAAGATATTAGACTATTTTATGATTGCAAATGGTAAAGAATGTGATTAAAGGCTTTTTTCCTATTTCAAAAGTTTTAGTTTTCGAGGGTAATAGCTATGTCTGTGAAAAAATCAAGATATTAGACTATTTTATGATTGCAAATGGTAAAGAATGTGATTAAAGGCTCTTTTCCTATTTCAAAAGTTTTAGTTTTCGAGGGTAATAGCTACGTATGTTGAAAAAATGAAGATATTAGACTATTTTATGATTGCACATGGTAAAGAATGTGATTAAAGGCTCTTTTCCTATGTCAAAAGTTTTAGTTTTCGAGGGTAATAGCTACGTATGTTGAAAAAATGAAGATATTAGACTATTTTATGATTGCACATGGTAAAGAATGTGATTAAAGGCTCTTTTCCTATTTCAAAAGTTTTATTTTTCGAGGGTAATAGCTACGTATGTTGAAAAAATGAAGATATTTCAAACGTTTTAGTTTTCGAGGGTAATAGCTTTGTCTGTGGAAAAAATTAAGATATTAGACTATTTTATGATTGCAAATGGTAAAGAATGTGATTAAAGGCTCTTTTCCTATTTCAAAAGTTTTAGTTTTCGAGGGTAATAGCTACGTATGTTGAAAAAATGAAGATATTAGACTATTTTATGATTACAAATGGTAAAGAATGTGATTAAAGGCTCTTTTCCTATTTCAAAAGTTTTAGTTTTCGAGGGTAATAGCTACGTATGTTGAAAAAATGAAGATATTAGACTATTTTATGATTGCAAATGGTAAAGAATGTGATTAAAGGCTCTTTTCCTATTTCAAAAGTTTTAGTTTTCGGGGGGTAAGATCTTTGTCTGTGGAAAAAATGAAGATATTAGACTATTTTATGATTGAAAAATGGTAAAGAATGTGATTAAAGGCTCTTTTCCTATTTCAAAAGTTTTAGTTTTCAAGGGTAATAGCTACGTATGTTGAAAAAATGAAGATATTAGACTATTTTATGATTGCAAATGGTAAAGAATATGATTAAAGGCTCTTTTCCTATGTCAAAACTTTTAGTTTTTTAGGGTAATAGCTACGTATGTGGAAAAAATGAAGATATTAGACTATTTTATGATTGCAAATGGTAAAGAATGTGATTAAAGGCTCTTTTCCTATTTCAAAAGTTTTAGTTTTCGAGGGTAATAGCTATGTCTGTGGAAAAAAATGAAGATATTAGACTATTTTATGATTGCAAATGGTAAAGAATGTGATTAAAGGCTTTTTTCCTATTTCAAAAGTTTTAGTTTTTGAGGGTAATAGCTATGTCTGTGGAAAAAATCAAGATATTAGACTATTTTATGATTGCAAATGGTAAAGAATGTGATTAAAGGCTCTTTCCTATTTCAAAAGTTTTAGTTTTCGAGGGTAATAGCTACGTATGTTGAAAAAAATGAAGATATTAGACTATTTATGATTGCAAAAGGTAAAGAATGTGATTAAAGGCTCTTTTCCTATGTCAAAAGTTTTAGTTTTCGAGTGTAATAGCTACGTATGTTGAAAAAAAGAAGATATTAGACTATTTTATGATTGCACATGGTAAAGAATGTGATTAAAGGCTCTATTCCTATTTCAAAAGTTTTAGTTTTCGAGGGTAATAGCTACGTATGTTGAAAAAATGAAGATATTACACTATTTTATGATTGCACATGGTAAAGAATGTGATTAAAGGCTCTTTTCCTATTTCAAAAGTTTTAGTTTTCGAGGGTAATAGCTACGTATGTTGAAAAATGAAGATATTAGACTATTTTATGATTGCAAATGGTAAAGAATGTGATTAAAGGCTCTTTTCCTATTTCAAAAGTTTTAGTTTTCGAGGGTAATAGCTTTGTCTGTGGAAAAAATGAAGATATTAGACTATTTTATGATTGCAAATGGTAAAGAATGTGATTAAAAGCTCTTTTCCTATTTCAAAAGTTTTAGTTTTCGAGGGTAATAGCTAAGTATGTTGAAAAAAATAAAGATATTAGACTATTTTATGATTACAAATGGTAAAGAATGTGATTAAAGGCTCTTTTCCTATTTCAAAAGTTTTAGTTTTCGAGGGTAATAGCTACGTATGTTGAAAAAATGAAGATATTAGACTATTTTATGATTGCACATGGTAAAGAATGTGATTAAAGGCTCTTTTCCTATTTCAAATGTTTTAGTTTTCGAGGGTAATAGCTACGTATGTTGAAAAAATGAAGATATTAGACTATTTTATGATTGCACATGGTAAAGAATGTGATTAAAGGCTCTTTTCCTATTTCAAAAGTTTTAGTTTTCGAGGGTAATAGCTACGTATGTTGAAAAAATGAAGATTTAGACTATTTTATGATTGCAAATGGTAAAGAATGTGATTAAAGGCTCTTTTCCTATTTCAAAACTTTTAGTTTTCGAGGGTAATAGCTTTGTCTGTGTAAAAAATGAAGATATTAGACTATTTTATGATTGCAAATGGTAAAGAATGTGATTAAAGGCTCTTTTCCTATTTCAAAAGTTTTAGTTTTCGAGGGTAATAGCTACGTATTTTGAAAAAATGAAGATATTAGACTATTTTATGATTACAAATGGTAAAGAATGTGATTTAAAGGCTCTTTTCCTATTTCAACAGTTTTAGTTTTCGAGGGTAATAGCTACGTATGTTGAAAAAATGAAGATATTAGACTATTTTATGATTGCAAATGGTAAAGAATGTGATTAAAGGCTCTTTTCCTATTTCAAAAGTTTTAGTTTTCGAGGGTAATAGCTACGTATGTTGAAAAAATGAAGATATTAGACTATTTTATGATTGCAAATGGTAAAGAATGTGATTAAAGGCTCTTTTCCTATTTCAAAAGTTTTAGTTTTCGAAGGTAATAGCTATGTCTGTTTAAAAAATGAAGATATTAGACTATTTTATGATTGCACATGGTAAAGAATGTGATTAAAGGCTCTTTTCCTATTTCAAAAGTTCTGTTTTCGATGGTAATAGCTATGTGTGTGGAAAAAATGAATATATTAGACAATTTTTATGATTGCACATGGTAAAGAATGTGATTAAAGGCTCTTTTCCTATGTCAAAAGTTTTAGTTTTCGAGGGTAATAGCTACGTATGTTGAAAAAATGAAGATATTAGACTATTTTATGATTGCAAATGGTAAAGAATGTGATTAAAGGCTCTTTTCCTATTTCAAAAGTTTTAGTTTTCGAGGGTAATAGCTACGTATGTTGAAAAAATGAAGATATTAGACTATTTTATGATTGTAAATGGTAAAGAATGTGATTAAAGGCTCTTTTCCTATTTCAAAAGTTTTATTTTTCGAAGGTAATAGCTATGTCTGTTTAAAAATGAAGATATTAGACTATTTATGATTGCACATGGTAAGAATGTGATTAAAGGCTCTTTTCCTATTTCAAAAGTTCTGTTTTCGATGGTAAATAGCTATGTGTGTGGAAAAAATGAATATATTAGACAATTTTATGATTGCACATGGTAAAGAATGTGATTAAAGGCTCTTTTCCTATGTCAAAAGTTTTAGTTTTCGAGGGTAATAGCTACGTATGTTGAAAAAATGAAGATATTAGACTATTTTATGATTGCAAATGGTAAAGAATGTGATTAAGGCTCTTTTCCTATTTCAAAAGTTTTAGTTTTCGAGGGTAATAGCTACGTATGTTGAAAAAATGAAGATATTAGACTATTTTATGATTGCAAATGGTAAAGAATGTGATTAAAGCCTCTTTTCCTACTTCAAAAGTTTTAGTTTTCGAGAGTAATAGCTACGTATGTTGAAAAAATGAAGATATTAGACTATTTTATGATTGCAAATGGTAAAGAATGTGATTAAAGGCTCTTTTCCTATGTCAAAAGTTTTAGTTTTCGAGGGTAATAGCTACGTATGTTGAAAAAAATGAAGATATTAGACTATTTTATGATTGCACATGGTAAAGAATGTGATTAAAGGCTCTTTTCCTATGTCAAAAGTTTTAGTTTTCGAGGGTAATAGATACGTATGTTGAAAAAATGAAGATATTATTTAAATGAAAAGACATTTCATTTCCACCCCCCCCCCCCAACTCCCCCCAATGACACCAGATCCGGTAGGGATTCAAAATAAGATATCTGAGTTACGAGGTCCTTCTAAATAAATTTCATTAAGATCCGATCACTCCTTCGTAAGTTAAAAATACCTCATTTTTTCTAATTTTTCAGAATTAACCGGCGCATCAGAATGACAATGGAAATATTAAAATGCGTTTCATTTCCTCGAATTGCGTTTCATTTACTGTATTTACAGTAAAGTATATTTAAGGTAAAAAATAAAGATTTTTAGCCGTCCTTAGCCATTAAGAAATAGCCAGGTCCCTAAATTAAGGGCCAATAAACTTATTTTTAAGTACAATTTGTTTAAAATGAAGTGTATTTTATGGTAAAAATTAAATAAATACAATTTTTATCTTCACAAAAACTGAAAGTAATGAACAGCATTAAAACTTAAAACTAACAGAAATTATTGCGTAAAAGAGGGGGGTTGCCCCCTCCTCAAAATCACGGTCTTTATGCTAAAGTTTTTCAGTACTTTAAAAAAAGCCATTGTGTTCTATTTAATGTTTTTGTGTTTTCTGGAATCATTCTGAAAGAATTGGGACACAATTCAAATTTTAGCGTACAGATGGAGGTCCTGAGGAGAGGGCAACCCCCAACATATTAGAAATTATTACTGCTTGTTTTAAGTTTTAATGTTGCTCCTTACTTTCAATAGAAAAAAAAACTTATTTTTTTTATTGAGTTTTGGTTATTTTTAAATAATTCCAGGAAATCTGATCCATTTCCACGGACGGAACCCCCCTTACCATAGAAATATCTTCTATATAATTCAATCCCGTTTAAAATCTGCCCCAAACAATTACTTTTAACCACTCCACGCTTAGGATTGACACGGGAAAAGAAAGCAATACATATAAAAAGAATTTTTTTATGAGAATTCTGGCAAATTTCTAGTCTAT
>NW_027064362.1:0-26663 GCF_032884065.1 Artemia franciscana
CTTTACCATTTGCAATCATAAAATAGTCTAATATCTTATTTTTTCAACATACGTAGCTATTACCCTCGAAAACTAAAACTTTTAAAATAGGAAAAGAGCCTTTAATCACATTCTTTACCATTTGTAATCATAAAATTGTCTAATATCTTCATTTTTTCAACAAATGTAGCTATTACCCTCGAAAACTAAAACTTTTGAAATAGTAAAAGAGCCTTTAATCACATTCTTTACCATGTGCAATCATAAAATTGTCTAATATCTTCATTTTTTCCACAGACAAAGCTATTACCCTCGAAAACTAAAACTTTTGAAATAGGAAAAGAGCCTTTAATCACATTCTTTACCATATGCAATCATAAAATTGTCTAAAATCTCCATTTTTTCAACATACGTAGCTATTACCCTCGAAAACTAAAACTTTTGAAGTAGGAAAAGAGCCTTTAATCACATTCTTTACCATATGCGATCATAAAATAGACTAATATCTTCATTTTTTCAACATACGTAGCTATTATCCTCGAAAACTAAAACTTTTGAAATAGGAAAAGAGCCTTTAATCACATTCTTTACCATTTGAAATCATAAAATAGTCTAATATCTTCATTTTTTCAACATACGTAGCTATTACCCTCGAAAACTAAAACTTTTCAAATAGGAAAAGAGACTTTAATCACATTCTTTACCATGTGCAATCATAAAATTGTCGAATATCTTCATTTTTTCCACAGACAAAGCTATTACCCTCGAAAACTAAAACTGTTGACATAGGAAAAGAGCCTTTAATCACATTCTCTACCATGTGCAATCATAAAATTGTCTAATATCTTCATGTTTTCAATATACGTAGCTATTACGCTCGAAAACTAAATTTTTGAAATAGGAAAAGAGCCTTTAATCACATTCTTTACCATGTGCAATCATAAAATTGTCTAATATCTTCATTTTTTCCACAGACAAAGCTATTACCCTCGAAAAATAAAACTTTTGAAATGGGAAAAGAGCCTTCAATCACATTCTTTACCATGTGCAATCATAAAATAGTCTAATATCTTCATTTTTTCCACAGACAAAGCTATTACCCTCGAAAACTAAAACTTTTGAAATAGGAAAAGAGCCTTTAATCACATTCTTTACCATGTACAATCATAAAATTGTCTAATATCTTCATTTTTTCAACATACGTAGCTATTACCCTTGAAAACTAAAACTTTTGACATAGGAAAAGAGCCTTTAATCACATTCTTTACCATGTGCAATCATAAAATTGTCTAATATCTTCATTTTTTCCACAGACAAAGCTCTTACCCTCGAAAACTAAAACTTTTGAAATAGGAAAAGAGCCTTTAATCACATTCTTTACCATTTGCAATCATAAAATAGTCTAATATCTTCATTTTTTCAACATACGTAGCTATTAACCCTCGAAAACTAAAACTTTTGAAATAGGAAAAGAGCCTTTAATCACATTCTTTACCATTTGCAATAATAAAATAGTCTAATATCTTCATTTTTTCAACATACGTAGCTATTACCCTCGAAAACTAAAACTTTTGAAAAAGGAAAAGAGCCTTTAATCACATTCTTTACCATTTGCAATCATAAAATAGTCTAATATCTTCATTTTTTCAACATACGTAGCTATTACCCTCGAAAACTAAAACTTTTGACATAGGAAAAGAGCCTTTAATCACATTCTTTACCATTTGCAATCATAAAATAGTCTAATATCTTCATTTTTTCAACATACGTAGCTATTACCCTCGAAAACTAAAACTTTTAAAATAGGAAAAGAGCCTTTAATCACATTCTTTACCATTTGCAATCATAAAATTGTCTAATATCTTCATTTTTTCAACAAAAGTGGTTATTACCCTCGAAAACTAAAACTTTTGACATAGGAAAAGAGCCTTTAATCACATTCTTTACCATTTGCAATCATAAAATAGTCTAATATCTTCATTTTTTCAACATACGTAGCTATTACCCTCGAAAACTAAAACTTTTGACATAGGAAAAGAGCCTTTAATCACATTCATTACCATGTGCAATCATATAATAGTCTAATATCTTCATTTTTTCAAATTACGTAGCTATTACCCTCGAAAACTAAAACTTATGAAATAGGAAAAGAGCCTTTAATCACATTCTTTACCATGTGCAATCATAAAATTGTCTAATATCTTCATTTTTCCAACATACGTAGCTATTACCCTCGAAAACTAAAACTTTTGACATAGGAAAAGAGCCTTTATTCACATTCTTTACCATTTGCAATCATAAAATAGTCTAATATCTTCATTTTTTCAACATACGTAGCTATTACCCTCGAAAACTAAAACTTTTGACATAGGAAAAGAGCCTTTAATCACATTCTTTACCATTTGATATCATAAAATAGTCTAATATCTTCATTTTTTCAACATACGTAGCTATTACCTTCGAAAACTAAAACTGTTGAAATAGGAAAAGAGCCTTTAATCACATTCTTTACCATTTGCAATCATAAAATAGTCTAATATCTTCATTTTTTCAACATACGTAGCTATTACCCTCGAAAACTAAAACTTTTAAAATAGGAAAAGAACCTTTAATCACATTCTTTACCATGTGCAATCATAAAATTGTCTAATATTTTCATTTTTTCAACATACGTAGCTATTACCCTCGAAAACTAAAATTTTTGACATAGGAAAAGAGCCTTCAATCAAATTCTTTACCATTTGCAATCATAAAATAGTCTATTATCTTCATTTTTTCAACATACATATCTATTACCCTCGAAAACTAAAACTTTTGAAATAGGAAAAGAGCCTTTAATCACATTCTTTACCATGCGCAATCATAAAATAGTCTAATATCTACATTTTTTCAACATACGTAGCTATTACCCTCGAAAACTAAAACTTTTGACATAGGAAAAGAGCCTTTAATCAAATTCTTTACCATTTGCAATCATAAAATAGTCTAATATCTTCATTTTTTCAACATACATATCTATTACCCTCGAAAACAAAAACTTTTGAAATAGGAAAAGAGCCTTTAATTACATTCTTTACCATGTGCAATCATAAAATAGTCTAATATCTTTCATTTTTTCAACATACGTAGCTATTACCCTCGAAAACTAAAACTTTTAAAATAGGAAAAGAGCCTTTAATCACATTCTTTACCATTTGCAATCATAAAATTGTCTAATATCTTCATTTTTTCAACATACGTAGCTATTACCCTCGAAAACTAAAACTTTTGAAATAGGAAAAGAGACTTTAATCAATTCTTTACCATGTGCAATCATAAAATTGTCTAATATCTTCATTTTTTCCACAGACAAAGCTATTACCCTCGAAAACTAAAACTTTTGACATAGGAAAAGAGCCTTTAATCACATTCTTTACCATGTGCAATCATAAAATAGTCTAATATCTTCATTTTTTCAACATACGTAGCTATTACCCTCGAAAACTAAAACTTTTGAAATAGGAAAAGAGCCTTTAATCACATTCTTTACCATTGCAATCATAAAATAGTCTAATATCTTCATTTTTTCAACATACGTAGCTATTACCCTCGAAAACTAAAACTTTTGAAATAGGAAAAGAGCCTTTAATCACATTCTTTACCATTTGCAATCATAAAATAGTCTAATATCTTCATTTTTCCAACATACGTAGCTATTACCCTCGAAAACTAAAACTTTTGACATAGGAAAAGAGCCTTTAATCACATTCTTTACCATGTGCAATCATAAAATAGTCTAATATCTTCATTTTTTCCAACTTACGTAGCTATTACCCTCGAAAACTAAAACTTTTGACATAGGAAAAGAGCCTTTAATCACATTCTTTACCATGTGCAATCATAAAATTGTCTAATATCTTCATTTTTTCAACATACGTAGGTATTACCCTCGAAAACTAAAACTTTTGAAATAGGAAAAGAGCCTTTAATCACATTCTTTACCATTTGCAATCATAAAATAGTCTAATATCTTCATTTTTTCAACATACGTAGCTATTACCCTCGAAAACTAAAACTTTTGAAATAGGAAAAGAGCCTTTAATCACATTCTTTACCATGTGCAATCATAAAATAGTCTAATATCTTCATTTTTTCAACATACGTAGCTATTACCCTCGAAAACTAAAACTTTTGAAATAGGAAAAGAGCCTTTAATCACATTCTTTACCATGTTGCAATCATAAAATTGTCTAATATCTTCATTTTTTCAACATACGTAGCTATTACCCTCGAAAACTAAAACTTTTGAAATAGGAAAAGAGCCTTTAATCACATTCTTTACCATTTGCAATCATAAAATAGTCTAATATCTTCATTTTTTCAACATACGTAGCTATTACCCTCGAAAACTAAAACTTTTGAAATAGGAAAAGAGCCTTTAATCACATTCTTTACCATTTGCAATCATAAAATAGTCTAATATCTTCATTTTTTCAACATACGTAGCTATTACCCTCGAAAACTAAAACTTTTGAAATAGGAAAAGAGCCTTTAATCACATTCTTTACCATTTGCAATCAATAAAATAGTCTAATATCTTCATTTTTTCAACATACGTAGCTATTACCCTCGAAAACTAAAACTTTTGAAATAGGAAAAGAGCCTTTAATCACATTCTTTACCATGTGCAATCATAAAATAGTCTAATATCTTCATTTTTTCAACATACGTAGCTATTACCCTCGAAAACTAAAACTTTTGACATAGGAAAAGAGCCTTTAATCACATTCTTTACCATTTGCAATCATAAAATAGTCTAATATCTTCATTTTTTCAACATACGTAGCTATTACCCTCGAAAACTAAAACTTTTGAAATAGGAAAAGAGCCTTTAATCACATTCTTTACCATGTGCAATCATAAAATTGTCTAATATCTTCATTTTTTCAACATACGTAGCTATTACCCTCGAAAACTAAAACTTTTGACATAGGAAAAGAGCCTTTAATCACATTCTTTACCATTTGCAATCATAAAATAGTCTAATATCTTCATTTTTTCAACATACGTAGCTATTACCCTCGAAAACTAAAACTTTTGACATAGGAAAAGAGCCTTTAATCACATTCTTTACCATGTGCAATCATAGAATAGTCTAATATCTTCATTTTTTCAACATACGTAGCTATTACCCTCGAAAACTAAAACTTTTGAAATAGGAAAAGAGCCTTTAATCACATTCTTTACCATGTGCAATCATAAAATTGTCTAATATCTTCATTTTTTCAACATACGTAGCTATTACCCTCGAAAACTAAAACTTTTGAAATAGGAAAAGAGCCTTTAATCACATTCTTTACCATTTGCAATCATAAAATAGTCTAATATCTTCATTTTTTCAACATACGTAGCTATTACCCTCGAAAACTAAAACTTTTGAAATAGGAAAAGAGCCTTTAATCACATTCTTTACCATGTGCAATCATAAAATTGTCTAATATCTTCATTTTTTCAACATACAAAGCTATTTCCCTCGAAAACTAAAACTTTTGAAATAGGAAAAGAGCCTTTAATCACATTCTTTACCATTTGCAATCATAAAATAGTCTAATATCTTCATTTTTTCAACATACGTAGCTATTACCCTCGAAAACTAAAACTTTTGAATAGGAAAAGAGCCTTTAATCACATTCTTTACCATGTGCAATCATAAAATTGTCTAATATCTTCATTTTTTCAACATACGTAGCTATTACCCTCGAAAACTAAAACTTTTGACATAGGAAAAGAGCCTTTAATCACATTCTTTACCATGTGCAATCATAAAATAGTCTAATATCTTCATTTTTTCAACATACGTAGCTATTACCCTCGAAAACTAAAACTTTTGAAATAGGAAAAGAGCCTTTAATCACATTCTTTACCATTTGCAATCATAAAATAGTCTAATATCTTCATTTTTTCAACATACGTAGCTATTACCCTCGAAAACTAAAACTTTTGACATAGGAAAAGAGCCTTTAATCACATTCTTTACCATTTGCAATCATAAAATAGTCTAATATCTTCATTTTTTCAACATACGTAGCTATTACCCTCGAAAACTAAAACTTTTGAAATAGGAAAAGAGCCTTTAATCGCATTCTTTACCATGTGCAATCATAAAATGTCTAATATCTTCATTTTTTCAACATACGTAGCTATTACCCTCGAAAACTAAAACTTTTGAAATAGGAAAAGAGCCTTTAATCACATTCTTTACCATGTGCAATCATAAAATTGTCTAATATCTTCATTTTTACCAACATACGTAGCTATTACCCTCGAAAACTAAAACTTTTGAAATAGGAAAAAGAGCATTTAATCAGATTCTTTACCATGTGCAATCATAAAATGTCTAATATCTTCATTTTTTCAACATACGTAGCTATTACCCTCGAAAACTAAAACTTTTGACATAGGAAAAGAGCCTTTAATCACATTCTTTACCATGTGCAATCATAAAATAGTCTAATATCTTCATTTTTTCAACATACGTAGCTATTACCCTCGAAAACTAAAACTTTTGAAATAGGAAAAGAGCCTTTAATCACATTCTTTACCATGTGCAATCATAAAATAGTCTAATATCTTCATTTTTTCAACATACGTAGCTATTACCCTCGAAAACTAAAACTTTTGACATAGGAAAAGAGCCTTTAGTCACATTCTTTACCATTTGCAATCATAAAATAGTCTAATATCTTCATTTTTCCAACATACGTAGCTATTACCCTCGAAAACTAAAACTTTTGACATAGGAAAAGAGCCTTTAGTCACATTCTTTACCATTTGCAATCATAAAATAGTCTAATATCTTCATTTTTCCAACATACGTAGCTATTACCCTCGAAAACTAAAACTTTTGACATAGGAAAAGAGCCTTTAGTCACATTCTTTACCATTTGCAATCATAAAATAGTCTAATATCTTCATTTTTTCAACATACGTGGCTATTACCCTCGAAAACTAAAACTTTTGAAATAGGAAAAGAGCCTTTAATCACATTCTTTACCATTTGCAATCATAAAATAGTCTAATATCTTCATTTTTTCAACATACGTAGCCATTACCTTTGAAAACTAAAACTGTTGAAATAGGAAAAGAGCCTTTAATCGCATTCTTTACCATTTGCAATCATAAAATAGTCTAATATCTTCATTTTTTCAACATACGTAGCTATTACCCTCGAAAACTAAAACTTTTGAAATAGGAAAAGAGCCTTTAATCACATTCTTTACCATGTGCAATCATAAATTGTCTAATATCTTCATTTTTTCCACAGACAAAGCTATTTCCCTCGAAAACTAAAACTTTTGAAATATAAAAAGAGCATTTAATCACATTCTTTACCATTTGCAATAATAAAATAGTCTAATATCTTCATTTTTTCAACATACGTAGCTATTACCCTCGAAAACTAAAACTTTTGACATAGGAAAAGAGCATTTAATCACATTCTTTACCATTTGCAATCATAAAATAGTCTAATATCTTCATTTTTTCAACATACGTAGCTATTACCCTCGAAAACTAAAACTTTTGACATAGGAAAAGAGCCTTTAATCACATTCATTACCATGTGCAATCATATAATAGTCTAATATCTTCATTTTTTCAACTTACGTAGCTATTACCCTCGAAAACTAAAACTTTTGAAATAGGAAAAGAGCCTTTAATCACATTCTTTACCATGTGCAATCATAAAATTGTCTAATATCTTCATTTTTCCAACATACGTAGGTATTACCCTCGAAAACTAAAACTTTTGACATAGGAAAAGAGCCTTTAGTCACATTCTTTACCATTTGCAATCATAAAATAGTCTAATATCTTCATTTTTTCAACATACGTAGCTATTACCCTCGAAAACTAAAACTTTTGACATAGGAAAAGAGCCTTTAATCACATTCTTTACCATGTGCAATCATAAAATAGTCTAATATCTTCATTTTTTCAACATACGTAGCTATTACCCTCGAAAACTAAAACTTTTGAAATAGGAAAAGAGCCTTTAATCACATTCTTTACCATTTGCAATCATAAAATAGTCTAATATCTTCATTTTTTCAACATACGTAGCCATTACCTTTGAAAACTAAAACTGTTGAAATAGGAAAAGAGCCTTTAATCGCATTCTTTACCATTTGCAATCATAAAATAGTCTAATATCTTCATTTTTTCAACATACGTAGCTATTACGCTCGAAAACTAAAACTTTTGAAATAGGAAAAGAGCCTTTAATCACATTCTTTACCATGTGCAATCATAAAATTGTCTAATATCTTCATTTTTTCCATGGACAAAGCTATTTCCCTCGAAAACTAAAACTTTTGAAATATAAAAAGAGCATTTAATCACATTCTTTACCATTTGCAATAATAAAATAGTCTAATATCTTCATTTTTTCAACATACGTAGCTATTACCCTCGAAAACTAAAACTTTTGAAATAGGAAAAGAGCCTTTAATCACATTTTTTACCATGTGCAATCATAAAATGGTCTAATATCTTCATTTTTTCAACATACGTGGATATTACCCTCGAAAGCTAAAACTTTTGACATAGGAAAAGAGCCTTTAATCACATTCTTTACCATTTGCAATCATAAAATAGTCTAATATCTTCATTTTTTCAACATACGTAGCTATTACCCTCGAAAACTAAAACTTTTGAAATAGGAAAAGAGACTTTAATCACATTCTTTACCATGTGCAATCATAAAATTGTCTAATATCTTCATTTTTTCCACAGACAAAGCTATTACCACCGAAAACTAAAACTGTTGACATAGGAAAAGAGCCTTTAATTACATTCTTTACCATGTGCAATCATAAAATAGTCTAATATCTTCATTTTTTCAACATACGTAGCTATTACACTCGAAAACTAAAACTTTTGAAATAGGAAAAGAGCCTTTAATCACATTCTTTACCATTTGCAATCATAAAATAGTCTAATATCTTCATTTTTTCAACATACGTAGCTATTACCCTCGAAAACTAAAACTTTTGACATAGGAAAAGAGCCTTTAATCACATTCTTTACCATTTGCAATCATAAAATAGTCTAATATCTTCATTTTTTCAACATACGTAGCTATTACCCTCGAAAACTAAAACTTTTGACATAGGAAAAGAGCCTTTAATCACATTCATTACCATGTGCAATCATATAATAGTCTAATATCTTCATTTTTTCAACTTACGTAGCTATTACCCTCGAAAACTAAAACTTTTGAAATAGGAAAAGAGCCTTTAATCACATTCTTTACCATGTGCAATCATAAAATTGTCTAATATCTTCATTTTTCCAACATACGTAGCTATTACCCTCGAAAACTAAAACTTTTGACATAGGAAAAGAGCCTTTAGTCACATTCTTTACCATTTGCAATCATAAAATAGTCTAATATCTTCATTTTTTCAACATACGTAGCTATTACCCTCGAAAACTAAAACTTTTGACATAGGAAAAGAGCCTTTAATCACATTATTTACCATGTGCAATCATAGAATAGTCTAATATCTTCATTTTTTCAACATACGTAGCTATTACCCTCGAAAACTAAAACTTTTGAAATAGGAAAAGAGCCTTTAATCACATTCTTTACCATGTGCAATCATAAAATAGTCTAATATCTTCATTTTTTCAACATACGTAGCTATTACCCTCGAAAACTAAAACTTTTGAAATAGGAAAAGAGCCTTTAGTCACATTCTTTACCATTTGCAATCATAAAATAGTCTAATATCTTCATTTTTCCAACATACGTAGCTATTACCCTCGAAAACTAAAACTTTTGACATAGGAAAAGAGCCTTTAGTCACATTCTTTACCATTTGCAATCATAAAATAGTCTAATATCTTCATTTTTCCAACATACGTAGCTATTACCCTCGAAAACTAAAACTTTTGACATAGGAAAAGAGCCTTTAGTCACATTCTTTACCATTTGCAATCATAAAATAGTCTAATATCTTCATTTTTTCAACATACGTGGCTATTACCCTCGAAAACTAAAACTTTTGAAATAGGAAAAGAGCCTTTAATCACATTCTTTACCATTTGCAATCATAAAATAGTCTAATATCTTCATTTTTTCAACATACGTAGCCATTACCTTTGAAAACTAAAACTGTTGAAATAGGAAAAGAGCCTTTAATCGCATTCTTTACCATTTGCAATCATAAAATAGTCTAATATCTTCATTTTTTCAACATACGTAGCTATTACCCTCGAAAACTAAAACTTTTGAAATAGGAAAAGAGCCTTTAATCACATTCTTTACCATGTGCAATCATAAATTGTCTAATATCTTCATTTTTTCCACAGACAAAGCTATTTCCCTCGAAAACTAAAACTTTTGAAATATAAAAAGAGCATTTAATCACATTCTTTACCATTTGCAATAATAAAATAGTCTAATATCTTCATTTTTTCAACATACGTAGCTATTACCCTCGAAAACTAAAACTTTTGACATAGGAAAAGAGCATTTAATCACATTCTTTACCATTTGCAATCATAAAATAGTCTAATATCTTCATTTTTTCAACATACGTAGCTATTACCCTCGAAAACTAAAACTTTTGACATAGGAAAAGAGCCTTTAATCACATTCATTACCATGTGCAATCATATAATAGTCTAATATCTTCATTTTTTCAACTTACGTAGCTATTACCCTCGAAAACTAAAACTTTTGAAATAGGAAAAGAGCCTTTAATCACATTCTTTACCATGTGCAATCATAAAATTGTCTAATATCTTCATTTTTCCAACATACGTAGGTATTACCCTCGAAAACTAAAACTTTTGACATAGGAAAAGAGCCTTTAGTCACATTCTTTACCATTTGCAATCATAAAATAGTCTAATATCTTCATTTTTTCAACATACGTAGCTATTACCCTCGAAAACTAAAACTTTTGACATAGGAAAAGAGCCTTTAATCACATTCTTTACCATGTGCAATCATAAAATAGTCTAATATCTTCATTTTTTCAACATACGTAGCTATTACCCTCGAAAACTAAAACTTTTGAAATAGGAAAAGAGCCTTTAATCACATTCTTTACCATTTGCAATCATAAAATAGTCTAATATCTTCATTTTTTCAACATACGTAGCCATTACCTTTGAAAACTAAAACTGTTGAAATAGGAAAAGAGCCTTTAATCGCATTCTTTACCATTTGCAATCATAAAATAGTCTAATATCTTCATTTTTTCAACATACGTAGCTATTACGCTCGAAAACTAAAACTTTTGAAATAGGAAAAGAGCCTTTAATCACATTCTTTACCATGTGCAATCATAAAATTGTCTAATATCTTCATTTTTTCCATGGACAAAGCTATTTCCCTCGAAAACTAAAACTTTTGAAATATAAAAAGAGCATTTAATCACATTCTTTACCATTTGCAATAATAAAATAGTCTAATATCTTCATTTTTTCAACATACGTAGCTATTACCCTCGAAAACTAAAACTTTTGAAATAGGAAAAGAGCCTTTAATCACATTTTTTACCATGTGCAATCATAAAATGGTCTAATATCTTCATTTTTTCAACATACGTGGATATTACCCTCGAAAGCTAAAACTTTTGACATAGGAAAAGAGCCTTTAATCACATTCTTTACCATTTGCAATCATAAAATAGTCTAATATCTTCATTTTTTCAACATACGTAGCTATTACCCTCGAAAACTAAAACTTTTGAAATAGGAAAAGAGACTTTAATCACATTCTTTACCATGTGCAATCATAAAATTGTCTAATATCTTCATTTTTTCCACAGACAAAGCTATTACCACCGAAAACTAAAACTGTTGACATAGGAAAAGAGCCTTTAATTACATTCTTTACCATGTGCAATCATAAAATAGTCTAATATCTTCATTTTTTCAACATACGTAGCTATTACACTCGAAAACTAAAACTTTTGAAATAGGAAAAGAGCCTTTAATCACATTCTTTACCATTTGCAATCATAAAATAGTCTAATATCTTCATTTTTTCAACATACGTAGCTATTACCCTCGAAAACTAAAACTTTTGACATAGGAAAAGAGCCTTTAATCACATTCTTTACCATTTGCAATCATAAAATAGTCTAATATCTTCATTTTTTCAACATACGTAGCTATTACCCTCGAAAACTAAAACTTTTGACATAGGAAAAGAGCCTTTAATCACATTCATTACCATGTGCAATCATATAATAGTCTAATATCTTCATTTTTTCAACTTACGTAGCTATTACCCTCGAAAACTAAAACTTTTGAAATAGGAAAAGAGCCTTTAATCACATTCTTTACCATGTGCAATCATAAAATTGTCTAATATCTTCATTTTTCCAACATACGTAGCTATTACCCTCGAAAACTAAAACTTTTGACATAGGAAAAGAGCCTTTAGTCACATTCTTTACCATTTGCAATCATAAAATAGTCTAATATCTTCATTTTTTCAACATACGTAGCTATTACCCTCGAAAACTAAAACTTTTGACATAGGAAAAGAGCCTTTAATCACATTATTTACCATGTGCAATCATAGAATAGTCTAATATCTTCATTTTTTCAACATACGTAGCTATTACCCTCGAAAACTAAAACTTTTGAAATAGGAAAAGAGCCTTTAATCACATTCTTTACCATGTGCAATCATAAAATAGTCTAATATCTTCATTTTTTCAACATACGTAGCTATTACCCTCGAAAACTAAAACTTTTGACATAGGAAAAGAGCCTTTAATCACATTCTTTACCATTTGCAATCATAAAATAGTCTAATATCTTCATTTTTTCAACATACGTAGCTATTACCCTCGAAAACTAAAACTTTTGACATAGGAAAAGAGCCTTTAATCACATTCTTTACCATTTGCAATCATAAAATAGTCTAATATCTTCATTTTTTCCAACATACGTTGCTATTACCCTCGAAAACTAAAACTTTTGACATAGGAAAAGAGCCTTTAATCACATTCTTTACCATTTGCAATCATAAAATAGTCTAATATCTTCATTTTTTCAACATACGTAGCTATTACCCTCGAAAACTAAAACTTTTGAAATAGGAAAAGAGCCTTTAATCACATTCTTTACCATTTGCAATCATAAAATTGTCTAATATCTTCATTTTTTCAACATACGTAGCTATTACCCTCGAAAACTAAAACTTTTGAAATAGGAAAAGAGCCTTTAATCACATTCTTTACCATTTGCAATCATAAAATAGTCTAATATCTTCATTTTTTCAACATACGTAGCTATTACCCTCGAAAACTAAAATTTTTGACATAGGAAAAGAGCCTTTAATCACATTCTTTACCATGTGCAATCATAAATAGTCTAATATCTTCATTTTTTCAACATACGTAGCTATTACCCTCGAAAACTAAAACTTTTGAAATAGGAAAAGAGCCTTTAATCACATTCTTTACCATTTGCAATCATAAAATAGTCTAATATCTTCATTTTTTCAACATACGTAGCTATTACCCTCGAAAACTAAAACTTTGAAATAGGAAAAGAGCCTTTAATCACATTCTTTACCATTTGCAATCATAAAATAGTCTAATATCTTCATTTTTTCAACATACGTAGCTATTACCCTCGAAAACTAAAACTTTTGACATAGGAAAAGAGCCTTTAATCACATTCTTTACCATTGCAATCAATAAAATAGTCTAATATCTTCATTTTTTCAACATACGTAGCTATTACCCTCGAAAACTAAAACTTTTGAATAGGAAAAGAGCCTTTAATCACATTCTTTACCATGTGCAATCATAAAATAGTCTAATATCTTCATTTTTTCAACATACGTAGCTATTACCCTCGAAAACTAAAACTTTTGACATAGGAAAAGAGCCTTTAATCACATTCTTTACCATTTGCAATCATAAAATAGTCTAATATCTTCATTTTTTCAACATACGTAGCTATTACCCTCGAAAACTAAAACTTTTGACATAGGAAAAGAGCCTTTAATCACATTCTTTACCATGTGCAATCATAAAATAGTCTAATATCTTCATTTTTTCAACATACGTAGCTATTACCCTCGAAAACTAAAACTTTTGACATAGGAAAAGAGCCTTTAATCACATTCTTTACCATGTGCAATCATAAATAGTCTAATATCTTCATTTTTTCAACATACGTAGCTATTACCCTCGAAAACTAAAACTTTTGAAATAGGAAAAGAGCCTTTAATCACATTCTTTACCATTTGCAATCATAAAATAGTCTAATATCTTCATTTTTTCAACATACGTAGCTATTACCTCGAAAACTAAAACTTTTGAAATAGGAAAAGAGCCTTTAATCACATTCTTTACCATGTGCAATCATAAAATTGTCTAATATCTTCATTTTTTCAACATACGTAGCTATTACCCTCGAAAACTAAAACTTTTGAAATAGGAAAAGAGCCTTTAATCACATTCTTTACCATTTGCAATCATAAAATAGTCTAATATCTTCATTTTTTCAACATACGTAGCTATTACCCTCGAAAACTAAAACTTTTGAAATAGGAAAAGAGCCTTTAATCACATTCTTTACCATGTGCAATCATAAAATTGTCTAATATCTTCATTTTTTCCACAGACAAAGCTATTTCCCTCGAAAACTAAAACTTTTGAAATAGGAAAAGAGCCTTTAATCACATTCTTTACCATTTGCAATCATAAAATAGTCTAATATCTTCATTTTTTCAACATACGTAGCTATTACCCTCGAAAACTAAAACTTTTGAAATAGGAAAAGAGACTTTAATCACATTCTTTACCATGTGCAATCATAAAATGTCTAATATCTTCATTTTTTCAACATACGTAGCTATTACCCTCGAAAGCTAAAACTTTTGACATAGGAAAAGAGCCTTTAATCACATTCTTTACCATTTGCAATCATAAAATAGTCTAATATCTTCATTTTTTCAACATACGTAGCTATCACCCTCGAAAACTAAAACTTTTGAAATAGGAAAAGAGCCTTTAATCACATTCTTTACCATTTGCAATCATAAAATAGTCTAATATCTTCATTTTTTCAACATACGTAGCTATTACCCTCGAAAACTAAAACTTTTGACATAGGAAAAGAGCCTTTAATCACATTCTTTACCATGTGCAATCATAAAATAGTCTAATATCTTCATTTTTTCAACATACGTAGCTATTACCCTCGAAAACTAAAACTTTTGACATAGGAAAAGAGCCTTTAATCACATTCATTACCATGTGCAATCATAAAATAGTCTAATATCTTCATTTTTTCAACATACGTAGCTATTACCCTCGAAAACTAAAACTTTTGAAATAGGAAAAGAGCCTTTAATCACATTCTTTACCATTTGCAATCATAAAATAGTCTAATATCTTCATTTTTCCAACATACGTAGCTATTACCCTCGAAAACTAAAACTTTTGACATAGGAAAAGAGCCTTTAGTCACATTCTTTACCATTTGCAATCATAAAATAGTCTAATATCTTCATTTTTTCAACATACAGCTATTTCCCTCGAAAACTAAAACTTTTGACATAGGAAAAGAGCCTTTAATCACATTCTTTACCATGTGCAATCATAGAATAGTCTAATATCTTCATTTTTTCAACATACGTAGCTATTACCCTCGAAAACTAAAACTTTTGAAATAGGAAAAGAGCCTTTAATCACATTCTTTACCATTTGCAATCATAAAATAGTCTAATATCTTCATTTTTTCAACATACGTAGATATTACCTCGAAAACTAAAACTTTTGAAATAGGAAAAGAGCCTTTAATCACATTCTTTACCATTTGCAATCATAAAATAGTCTAATATCTTCATTTTTTCAACATACGTAGCTATTACCCTCGAAAACTAAAACTTTTGAAATAGGAAAAGAGCCTTTAATCACATTCTTTACCATATGCAATCATAAAATTGTCTAATATCTTCATTTTTTCAACAGACAAAGCTATTACCCTCGAAAACTAAAACTTTTGAAATAGGAAAAGAGCCTTTAATCACATTCTTTACCATTTGCAATCATAAAATAGTCTAATATCTTCATTTTTTCAACATACGTAGCTATTACCCTCGAAAACTAAAACTTTTGAAATAGGAAAAGAGCCTTTAATCACATTCTTTACCATGTGCAATCATAAAATTGTCTAATATCTTCATTTTTTCAACATACGTAGCTATTACCCTCGAAAACTAAAACTTTTGACATAGGAAAAGAGCCTTTAATCACATTCTTTACCATTTGCAATCATAAAATAGTCTAATATCTTCATTTTTTCAACATACGTAGCTATTACCCTCGAAAACTAAAACTTTTGACAAAGGAAAAGAGCCTTTAATCACATTCTTTACCATGTGCAATCATAAAATAGTCTAATATCTTCATTTTTTCAACATACGTAGCTATTACCCTCGAAAACTAAAACTTTTGAAATAGGAAAAGAGCCTTTAATCACATTCTTTACCATGTGCAATCATAAAATAGTCTAATATCTTCATTTTTTCAACATACGTAGCTATTACCCTCGAAAACTAAAACTTTTGAAATAGGAAAAGAGCCTTTAATCACATTCTTTACCATTTGCAATCATAAAATAGTCTAATATCTTCATTTTTTCAACATACGTAGCTATTACCCTCGAAAACTAAAACTTTTGACATAGGAAAAGAGCCTTTAATCACATTCTTTACCATGTGCAATCATAAAATAGTCTAATATCTTCATTTTTTCAACATACGTAGCTATTACCCTCGAAAACTAAAACTTTTGAAATAGGAAAAGAGCCTTTAATCACATTCTTTACCATGTGCAATCATAAAATAGTCTAATATCTTCATTTTTTCAACATACGTAGCTATTACCCTCGAAAACTAAAACTTTTGAAATAGGAAAAGAGCCTTTAATCACATTCTTTACCATTTGCAATCATAAAATAGTCTAATATCTTCATTTTTTCAACATACGTAGCTATTACCCTCGAAAACTAAAACTTTTCAAATAGGAAAAGAGACTTTAATCACATTCTTTACCATGTGCAATCATAAAATTGTCTAATATCTTCATTTTTTCCACAGACAAAGCTATTACCCTCGAAAACTAAAACTTTTGACATAGGAAAAGAGCCTTTAATCACATTCTTTACCATGTGCAATCATAAAATAGTCTAATATCTTCATTTTTTCAACATACGTAGCTATTACCCTCGAAAACTAAAACTTTTGAAATAGGAAAAGAGCCTTTAATCACATTCTTTACCATGTGCAATCATAAAATAGTCTAATATCTTCATTTTTTCAACATACGTAAAGCTATTACCCTCGAAAACTAAAACTTTTGAAATAGGAAAAGAGCCTTTAATCACATTCTTTACCATGTACAATCATAAAATAGTCTAATATCTTCATTTTTTCAACATACGTAGCTATTACCCTCGAAAACTAAAACTTTTGAAATAGGAAAAGAGCCTTTAATCACATTCTTTACCATATGCAATCATAAAATAGTCTAATATCTTCATTTTTTCAACATACGTAGCTATTACCCTCGAAAACTAAAACTTTTGAAATAGGAAAAGAGCCTTTAATCACATTCTTTACCATGTGCAATCATAAAATTGTCTAATATCTTCATTTTTTCCACAGACAAAGCTATTACCCTCGAAAACTAAAACTTTTGAAATAGGAAAAGAGCCTTTAATCACATTCTTTACCATTTGCAATCATAAAATAGTCTAATATCTTCATTTTTTCAACATACGTAGCTATTACCCTCGAAAACTAAAACTTTTGAAATAGGAAAAGAGCCTTTAATCACATTCTTTACCATTTGCAATCATAAAATAGTCTAATATCTTCATTTTTTCAACATACATAGCTATTACCCTCGAAAACTAAAACTTTTGACATAGGAAAAGAGCCTTTAATCACATTCTTTACCATTTGCAATCATAAAATAGTCTAATATCTTCATTTTTTCAACATACGTAGCTATTACCCTCGAAAACTAAAACTTTTGACATAGGAAAAGAGCCTTTAATCACATTCTTTACCATTTGCAATCATAAAATAGTCTAATATCTTCATTTTTTCAACATACGTAGCTATTACCCTCGAAAACTAAAACTTTTGAAATAGGAAAAGAGCCTTTAATCACATTCTTTACCATGTGCAATCATAAAATTGTCTAATATCTTCATTTTTTCCAACATACGTAGCTATTACCCTCGAAAACTAAAACTTTTGACATAGGAAAAGAGCCTTTAGTCACATTCTTTACCATTTGCAATCATAAAATAGTCTAATATCTTCATTTTTTCAACATACGTAGCTATTACCCTCGAAAACTAAAACTTTTGACATAGGAAAAGAGCCTTTAATCACATTCTTTACCATTTGCAATCATAAAATAGTCTAATATCTTCATTTTTCCAACATACATAGGTATTACCCTCGAAAACAAAAACTTTTGACATAGGAAAAGAGCCTTTAGTCACATTCTTTACCATTTGCAATCATAAAATAGTCTAATATCTTCATTTTTTCAACATACCTAGCTATGACCCTTGAAAACTAAAACTTTTGACATAGGAAAAGAGCCTTTAATCACATTCTTTACCATGTGCAATCATAGAATAGTCTAATATCTTCATTTTTTCAACATACGTAGCTATTACCCTCGAAAACTAAAACTTTTGAAATAGGAAAAGAGCCTTTAATCACATTCTTTACCATTTGCAATCATAAAATAGTCTAATATCTTCATTTTTTCAACATACGTAGCCATTACCTTTGAAAACTAAAACTGTTGAAATAGGAAAAGAGCCTTTAATCGCATTCTTTACCATTTGCAATCATAAAATAGTCTAATATGTTCATTTTTTCAACATACGTAGCTATTACCCTCGAAAACTAAAACTTTTGAAATAGGAAAAGAGCCTTTAATCACATTCTTTACCATGTGCAATCATAAAATTGTCTAATATCTTCATTTTTTCAACAGACAAAGCTATTTCCCTCGAAAACTAAAACTTTTGAAATATAAAAAGAGCTTTTAATCACATTCTTTACCATTTGCAATAATAAAATAGTCTAATATCTTCATTTTTTCAACATACGTAGCTATTACCCTCGAAAACTAAAACTTTTGAAATAGGAAAAGAGCCTTTAATCACATTTTTTACCATGTGCAATCATAAAATGGTCTAATATCTTCATTTTTTCAACATACGTAGATATTACCCTCGAAAGCTAAAACTTTTGACATAGGAAAAGAGCCTTTAATCACATTCTTTACCATTTGCAATCATAAAATAGTCTAATATCTTCATTTTTTCAACATACGTAGCTATTACCCTCGAAAACTAAAACTTTTGAAATAGGAAAAGAGACTTTAATCACATTCTTTACCATGTGCAGTCATAAAATTGTCTAATATCTTCATTTTTTCCACAGACAAAGCTATTACCACCGAAAACTAAAACTGTTGACATAGGAAAAGAGCCTTTAATCACATTCTTTACCATGTGCAATCATAAAATAGTCTAATATCTTCATTTTTTCAACATACGTAGCTATTACCCTCGAAAACTAAAACTTTTGAAATAGGAAAAGAGCCTTTAATCACATTCTTTACCATTTGCAATCATAAAATAGTCTAATATCTTCATTTTTTCAACATACGTAGCTATTACCCTCGAAAACTAAAACTTTTGACATAGGAAAAGAGCCTTTAATCACATTCTTTACCATGTGCAATCATAGAATAGTCTAATATCTTCATTTTTTCAACATACGTAGCTATTACCCTCGAAAACTAAAACTTTTGAAATAGGAAAAGAGCCTTTAATCACATTCATTACCATGTGCAATCATAAAATAGTTTAATATCTTCATTTTTTCAACATACGTAGCCATTACCTTTGAAAACTAAAACTGTTGAAATAGGAAAAGAGCCTTTAATCGCATTCTTTACCATTTGCAATCATAAAATAGTCTAATATCTTCATTTTTTCAACATACGTAGCTATTACCCTCGAAAACTAAAACTTTTGAAACAGGAAAAGATTCTTTAATCACATTCTTTACCATGTGCAATCATAAAATTGTCTAATATCTTCATTTTTTCCACAGACAAAGCTATTTCCCTCGAAAACTAAAACTTTTGAAATATAAAAAGAGCATTTAATCACATTCTTTACCATTTGCAATAATAAAATAGTCTAATATCTTCATTTTTTCAACATACGTAGCTATTACCCTCGAAAACTGAAACTTTTGAAATAGGAAAAGAGCCTTAATCACATTTTTTACCATGTGCAATCATAAAATGGTCTAATATCTTCATTTTTTCAACATACGTAGATATTACCCTCGAAAGCTAAAACTTTTGACATAGGAAAAGAGCCTTTAATCACATTCTTTACCATTTGCAATCATAAAATAGTCTAATATCTTCATTTTTTCAACATACATAGCTATCACCCTCGAAAACTAAAACTTTTGAAATAGGAAAAGAGCCTTTAATCACATTCTTTACCATATGCAATCATAAAATTGTCTAATATCTTCATTTTTTCCACAGACAAAGCTATTACCCTCTAAAACTAAAACTTTTGAAATAGGAAAAGAGCCTTTAATCACATTCTTTACCATTTGCAATCATAAAATAGTCTAATATCTTCATTTTTTCAATATAAGTAGCTATTACCCTCGAAAACTAAAACTTTTGACATAGGAAAAGAGCCTTTAATCACCTTCTTTACCATTTGCAATCATAAAATAGTCTAATATCTTCATTTTTTCAACATACGTAGCTATTACCCTCGAAAACTAAAACTTTTAAAATAGGAAAAGAGCCTTTAATCACATTCTTTACCATTTGCAATCATAAAATTGTCTAATATCTTCATTTTTTCAACAAATGTAGCTATTACCCTCGAAAACTAAAACTTTTGAAATAGGAAAAGAGCCTTTAATCACATTCTTTACCATTTGCAATCATAAAATAGTCTAATATTATAATTTTTTCAACATACGTAGCTATTACCCTCGAAAACTAAAACTTTTGACAAAGGAAAAGAGCCTTTAATCACATTCTTTACCATTTGCAATCATAAAATAGTCTAATATCTTCATTTTTTCAACATACGTAGCTATTACCCTCGAAAACTAAAACTTTTGAAATAGTAAAAGAGCCTTTAATCACATTCTTTACCATGTGCAATCATAAAATTGTCTAATATCTTCATTTTTTCCACAGACAAAGCTATTACCCTCGAAAACTAAAACTTTTGAAATAGGAAAAGAGCCTTTAATCACATTCTTTACCATGTGCAATCATAAAATAGTCTAATATCTTCATTTTTTCAACATACGTAGCTATTACCCTCGAAAACTAAAACTTTTGACATAGGAAAAGAGCCTTTAATCACATTCTTTACCATATGCAATCATTAAATAGACTAATATCTTCATTTTTTCAACATACGTAGCTATTACCCTCGAAAACTAAAACTTTTGAAGTAGGAAAAGAGCCTTTAATCACATTCTTTACCATGTGCAATCATAAAATAGTTTAATATCTTCATTTTTTCAACATACGTAGCTATTACCCTCGAAAACTAAAACTTTTGAAATAGGAAAAGAGCCTTTAATCACATTCTTTACCATTTGAAATCATAAAATAGCCTAATATCTTCATTTTTTCAACATACGTAGCTATTACCCTCGAAAACTAAAACTTTTCAAATAGGAAAAGAGACTTTAATCACATTCTTTACCATGTGCAATCATAAAATTGTCGAATATCTTCATTTTTTCCACAGACAAAGCTATTACCCTCGACAACTAAAACTGTTGACATAGGAAAAGAGCCTTTAATCACATTCTTTACCATGTGCAATCATAAAATTGTCTAATATCTTCATTTTTTCAACATACGTAGCTATTACCCTCGAAAACTAAAACTTTTGAAATAGGAAAAGAGCATTTAATCACATTCTTTACCATGTGCAATCATAAAATAGTCTAATATCTTCATTTTTTCCACAGACAAAGCTATTACCCTCGAAAACTAAAACTTTTGAAATAGGAAAAGAGCCTTTAATCACATTCTTTACCATGTACAATCATAAAATTGTCTAATATTTTCATTTTTTCAACATACGTAGCTATTACCCTCGAAAACTAAAACTTTTGACATAGGAAAAGAGCCTTTAATCACATTCTTTACCATGTGCAATCATAAAATAGTCTAATATCTTCGTTTTTTCAACATACGTAGCTATTACCCTCGAAAACTAAAACTTTTGAGATAGGAAAAGAGCCTTTATCACATTCTTTACCATTTGCAATCATAAAATTGTCTAATATCTTCATTTTTTCACAGACAAAGCTATTACCCTCGAAAACTAAAACTTTTGAAATAGGAAAAGAGCCTTTAATCACATTCTTTACCATTGCAATCATAAAATAGTCTAATATCTTCATTTTTTCAACATACGTAGCTATTACCCTCGAAAACTAAAACTTTTGAAATAGGAAAAGAGCCTTTAATCACATTCTTTACCATTTGCAATCATAAAATAGTCTAATATCTTCATTTTTTCAACATACGTAGCTATTACCCTCGAAAACTAAAACTTTTGAAATAGGAAAAGAGCCTTTAATCACATTCTTTACCATTTGCAATCATAAAATAGTCTAATATCTTCATTTTTTCAACATACGTAGCTATTACCCTCGAAAACTAAAACTTTTGACATAGGAAAAGAGCCTTTAATCACATTCTTTACCATGTGCAATCATAGAATAGTCTAATATCTTCATTTTTTCAACATACGTAGCTATTACCCTCGAAAACTAAAACTTTTGAAATAGGAAAAGAGCCTTTAATCACATTCATTACCATGTGCAATCATAAAATAGTCTAATATCTTCATTTTTTCAACATACGTAGCTATTACCCTCGAAAACTAAAACTTTTGAAATAGGAAAAGAGCCTTTAATCACATTCTTTACCATTTGCAATCATAAAATAGTCTAATATCTTCATTTTTTCAACATACGTAGCTATTACCCTCGAAAACTAAAACTTTTGACATAGGAAAAGAGCTTTAATCACATTCTTTACCATGTGCAATCATAAAATAGTCTAATATCTTCATTTTTTCAACATACGTAGCTATTACCCTCGAAAACTAAAACTTTTGAAATATAAAAGAGCATTTAATCACATTCTTTACCATTTGCAATCATAAAATAGTCTAATATCTTCATTTTTTCAACATACGTAGCTATTACCCTCGAAAACTAAAACTTTTGAAATAGGAAAAGAGCCTTTAATCACATTCTTTACCATGTGCAATCATAAAATGTCTAATATCTTCATTTTTTCAACATACGTAGCTATTACCCTCGAAAACTAAAACTTTTGACATAGGAAAAGAGCCTTTAATCACATTCTTTACCATTTGCAATCATAAAATAGTCTAATATCTTCATTTTTTCAACATACGTAGCTATTACCCTCGAAAACTAAAACTTTTGAAATAGGAAAAGAGCCTTTAATCACATTCTTTACCATGTGCAATCATAAAATTGTCTAATATCTTCATTTTTTCCACAGACAAAGCTATTACCCTCTAAAACTAAAACTTTTGAAATAGGAAAAGAGCCTTTAATCACATTCTTTACCATTTGCAATCATAAAATGGTCTAATATCTTCATTTTTTCAATATAAGTAGCTATTACCCTCGAAAACTAAAACTTTTGACATAGGAAAAGAGCCTTTAATCACCTTCTTTACCATTTGCAATCATAAAATAGTCTAATATCTTCATTTTTTCAACATACGTAGCTATTACCCTCGAAAACTAAAACTTTTAAAATAGGAAAAGAGCCTTTAATCACATTCTTTACCATTTGCAATCATAAAATTGTCTAATATCTTCATTTTTTCAACAAATGTAGCTATTACCCTCGAAAACTAAAACTTTTGAAATAGGAAAAGAGCCTTTAATCACATTCTTTACCATTTGCAATCATAAAATAGTCTAATATTATAATTTTTTCAACATACGTAGCTATTACCCTCGAAAACTAAAACTTTTGACATAGGAAAAGAGCCTTTAATCACATTCTTTACCATGTGCAATCATAAAATAGTCTAATATCTTCATTTTTTCAACATACGTAGCTATTACCCTCGAAAACTAAAACTTTTGAAATAGGAAAAGAGCCTTTAATCACATTCTTTACCATGTGCAATCATAAAATTGTCTAATATCTTCATTTTTTCCACAGACAAAGCTATTACCCTCGAAAACTAAAACTTTTGAAATAGGAAAAGAGCCTTTAATCACATTCTTTACCATGTGCAATCATAAAATAGTCTAATATCTTCATTTTTTCAACATACGTAGCTATTACCCTCGAAAACTAAAACTTTTGAAATAGGAAAAGAGCCTTTAATCACATTCTTTACCATGCAATCATAAAATTGTCTAATATTTTCATTTTTTCAACATACGTAGCTATTACCCTCGAAAACTAAAACTTTTGACATAGGAAAAGAGCCTTTAATCACATTCTTTACCATGTGCAATCATAAAATAGTCTAATATCTCATTTTTTCAACATACGTAGGTATTACCCTCGAAAACTAAAACTTTTGAAATAGGAAAAGAGCCTTTATTCACATTCTTTACCATGTGCAATCATAAAATTGTCTAATATCTTCATTTTTTTCCACAGACAAAGCTCTTACCCTCGGAAACTAAAACTTTTGAAATAGGAAAAGAGCCTTTAATCACATTCTTTACCATTTGCAATCATAAAATAGTCTAATATCTTCATTTTTTCAACATACGTAGCTATTACGCTCGAAACCGAAAACTTTTGAAATAGGAAAAGAGCCTTTAATCACATTCTTTACCATTTGCAATCATAAAATAGTCTAATATCTTCATTTTTTCAACATACGTAGCTATTACCCTCGAAAACTAAAACTTTTGACATAGGAAAAGAGCCTTTAATCACATTCTTTACCATTTGCAATCATAAAATAGTCTAATATCTTCATTTTTTCAACATACGTAGCTATTACCCTCGAAAACTAAAACTTTTGACATAGGAAAAGAGCCTTTAATCACATTCATTACCATGTGCAATCATATAATAGTCTAATATCTTCATTTTTTCAACTTACGTAGCTATTACCCTCGAAAACTAAAACTTTTGAAATAGGAAAAGAGCCTTTAATCACATTCTTTACCATGTGCAATCATAAAATTGTCTAATATCTTCATTTTTCCAACATACGTAGCTATTACCCTCGAAAACTAAAACTTTTGACATAGGAAAAGAGCCTTTAGTCACATTCTTTACCATTTGCAATCATAAAATAGTCTAATATCTTCATTTTTTCAACATATGTAGCTATTACCCTCGAAAACTAAAACTTTTGACATAGGAAAAGAGCCTTTAATCACATTATTTACCATCTGCAATCATAGAATAGTCTAATATCTTCATTTTTTCAACATACGTAGCTATTACCCTCGAAAACTAAAACTTTTGACATAGGAAAAGAGCCTTTAATCACATTCTTTACCATTTGCAATCATAAAATAGTCTAATATCTTCATTTTTTCAACATACTTAGCTATTACACTCGAAAACTAAAACTTTTGAAATAGGAAAAGAGCCTTTAATCACATTCTTTACCATTTGCAATCATAAAATAGTCTAATATCTTCATTTTTTCAACATACGTAGCTATTACCCTCGAAAACTATAACTTTTGACATAGGAAAAGAGCCTTTAATCACATTCTTTACCATTTGCAATCATAAAATAGTCTAATATCTTCATTTTTTCAACATACGTAGCTATTACCCTCGAAAACTAAAACTTTTGACATAGGAAAAGAGCCTTTAATCACATTCATTACCATGTGCAATCATATAATAGTCTAATATCTTCATTTTTTCAACTTACGTAGCTATTACCCTCGAAAACTAAAACTTTTGAAATAGGAAAAGAGCCTTTAATCACATTCTTTACCATGTGCAATCATAAAATTGTCTAATATCTTCATTTTTTCCACAGACAAAGCTATTTCCCTCGAAAACTAAAACTTTTGAAATATAAAAAGAGCATTTAATCACATTCTTTACCATTTGCAATAATAAAATAGTCTAATATCTTCATTTTTTCAACATACGTAGCTATTACCCTCGAAAACTAAAACTTTTGAAATAGGAAAAGAGCATTTAATCACATTCTTTACCATGTGCAATCATAAAATAGTCTAATATCTTCATTTTTTCCACAGACAAAGCTATTACCCTCGAAAACTAAAACTTTTGAAATAGGAAAAGAGCCTTTAATCACATTCTTTACCATGTACAATCATAAAATTGTCTAATATATTCATTTTTTCAACATACGTAGCTATTACCCTCGAAAACTAAAACTTTTGACATAGGAAAAGAGCCTTTAATGACATTCTTTACCATGTGCAATCATAAAATAGTCTAATATCTTCATTTTTTCAACATACGTAGGTATTACCCTCGAAAACTAAAACTTTTGAAATAGGAAAAGAGCCTTTATTCACATTCTTTACCATGT
>NW_027064363.1:0-25175 GCF_032884065.1 Artemia franciscana
TTTTTAGTTTTTTTATTAGTTTTTAGTTTTTTTTTCTTTTTAGTTTTTTTGTAGTTTTTACCTTCTTTTTAGTTTTGTTAATTTTTTTTTTTACTTGTGTCCTGGTCGTCATTTATACTCCCTGTGTCCCGGTGCTTTGTTGATTGCTAATCGAACATTCCTTTTGTCCTGGTCGCTTTCTCTTTGAGTGTCGTCATTTATTTTTTTCTTTTTTAGTTCTTTTAGTTTTTACCTTTTTTAGTTTTTTTTTAGTTTTTAGTTTTTTTAGTTTTTTACCTTTTTTTAGTTTTTTTAGTTTTTTAGCTTTTTTATTTTTTTTATTAGTTTTTAGTTTTTTTGTAGTTTTTGCCTTTTTTTTTAGTTTTTTGTCCTGGTCGCTTTCTCTTTGAGTGTCGTCATTTATTAGTTTTTTCCTTTTTTTTTTTAGTTTTTTATTGGTTTTTACCTTTATTTTAGCTTATTTTTCAGTTTTTTCCTTTTTTTTAGTTTTTTTTTATTTTTTATTTTTTTTAGTTTTTTACCTTTTTTTTAGTTTTTTTAGTTTTTTTAGTTTTTTAGCTTTTTTACTTTTTTTATTAGTTTTTAGTTTTTTTTTGTAGTTTTTGCCTTTTTTTAGTTTTTTCAGTTTTTTTTTTTAGTTTTTTATTGGTTTTTACCTTTATAGTTTTTTTAGTTTTTTAGCTTTTTTATTTTTTTTATTAGTTTTTAGTTTTTTTTGTAGTTTTTGCCTTTTTTTAGTTTTTTCAGTTTTGACGTCACCTAATCCAGTTTTTTCAGGTGACGTCACCTGACACATCCATCCACACATCCATCCATCCATCCATCCACAGACAACTTATTTTTATATAGATAGATATATATATATATATATATATACTAGCTGTTGGGGTGGCGCTTCGCGCCACCCCAACACCTAGTTGGTGGGGGCGCTTCGCGCCCCCCCCAAGCCCCCCCGCGCGCGTAAGTCGTTACGCGCCATAATAGTTACGCGCCATTGTAGTTGTGTCCCTATGTCCCACCTGTGAATATAGATATATATATATATATATGGTTTTAACTACGTAAAACTTGCGAATATACAACATTCTTTGCTGTCCCATTGTCTTTGCATATAAATAGATTGTCAGGTTATCCCCCTGTTTCCCCCGGTGTCCCCGTTGTAGTTGTGTCCCTGTGTCCCGGTCGTCATTTATATTCCCTGTGTCCCGGGTCCCGGTCATCATTTGTATCCCGGTGTCCCGGTCTGTATATACATTCGTTTTTTAGTTTTGTTTTTCTCCTTTATTTTTTTCCTTTTTTTTTCTTTTTTAGCTTATTTAGATTTTTAGATTTTTTAGTTTTTTTTATTAGTTTTTAGTTTTTATTTCTTTTTAGTTTTTTTGTCCCGGTCGTCATTTATATCCCCCTGTTTCCCCCGGTGTCCCCGTTGTAGTTGTGTCCCTGTGTCCCGGTCGTTATTTATATTCCCTGTGTCCCGGTCGTCATTTGTATCCCGGTGTACCGGTCTGTATATACATTCGTTTTTTAGTTTTGTTTTTCTCCTTTATTTTTTTCCTTTTTTTTTCTTTTTTAGTTTATTTAGATTTTTAGATTTTTTAGTTTTTTTATTAGTTTTTAGTTTTTTTTCTTTTTAGTTTTTTTGTAGTTTTTACCTTCTTTTTAGTTTTGTTAATTTTTTTTTTTACTTGTGTCCTGGTCGTCATTTATACTCCCTGTGTCCCGGTGCTTTGTTGATTGCTAATCGAACATTCCTTTTGTCCTGGTCGCTTTCTCTTTGAGTGTCGTCATTTATTTTTTTCTTTTTTAGTTCTTTTAGTTTTTACCTTTTTTAGTTTTTTTTTAGTTTTTAGTTTTTTTAGTTTTTTACCTTTTTTTAGTTTTTTTTAGTTTTTTAGCTTTTTTATTTTTTTTATTAGTTTTTAGTTTTTTTGTAGTTTTTGCCTTTTTTTTTAGTTTTTTGTCCTGGTCGCTTTCTCTTTGAGTGTCGTCATTTATTAGTTTTTTCCTTTTTTTTTTAGTTTTTTATTGGTTTTTACCTTTATTTTAGCTTGTTTTTCAGTTTTTTCCTTTTTTTTAGTTTTTTTTTATTTTTTATTTTTTTTAGTTTTTTACCTTTTTTTAGTTTTTTTAGTTTTTTTAGTTTTTTAGCTTTTTTACTTTTTTTATTAGTTTTTAGTTTTTTTTTGTAGTTTTTGCCTTTTTTTAGTTTTTTCAGTTTTTTTTTTAGTTTTTTATTGGTTTTTACCTTTATAGTTTTTTTAGTTTTTTAGCTTTTTTATTTTTTTTATTAGTTTTTAGTTTTTTTTGTAGTTTTTGCCTTTTTTTAGTTTTTTCAGTTTTGACGTCACCTAATCCAGTTTTTTCAGGTGACGTCACCTGACACATCCATCCACACATCCATCCACACATCCATCCACAGACAACTTATTTTTATATATATAGATATATCTATATTCACAGGTGGGACATAGGGACACAACTACAATGGCGCGTAACTATTATGGCACGTAACGACTTACGCGCGCGGGGGGGCTTGGGGGGGGGGCGCGAAGCGCCCCCACCAACTAGGTGTTGGGGTGGCGCGAAGCGCCACCCCAACAGCTAGTATACATATATATTTATATATATATATATATCTATATTTATAAAAATAAGTTGTCTGTGTGTGGATCAGTGGATCAGGTGACGTCACCTGAAAAAACTGGATCAGGTGACGTCAAAACTGAAAAAACTAAAAAAAGGCAAAAACTACAAAAAAAACTAAAAACTAATAAAAAAGATAAAAAAGCTAAAAAACTAAAAAAACTAAAAAAAGGCAAAAACTACAAAAAAAAACTAAAAACTAATAAAAAAGCTAAAAAACTAAAAAAACTAAAAAAAAGGCAAAAACTACAAAAAAAACTAAAAACTAATAAAAAAAATAAAAAAGCTAAAAAACTAAAAAAACTAAAAAAAGTAAAAAACTAAAAAAACTAAAAACTAAAAAAAACTAAAAAAAGGAAAAAACTGAAAAATAAGCTAAAATAAAGGTAAAAACCAATAAAAAACTAAAAAAAACCTGAAAAAACTAAAAAAAGGCAAAAACTACAAAAAAAAACTAAAAACTAATAAAAAAAAGTAAAAAAGCTAAAAAACTAGAAAAACTAAAAAAACTAAAAAAAGGTAAAAAACTAAAAAAAATAAAAAATAAAAAAAAAACTAAAAAAAAGGAAAAAACTGAAAAATAAGCTAAAATAAAGGTAAAAACCAATAAAAAACTAAAAAGAAAAAAAGGAAAAAACTGAAAAAAAATTTTAATCTAAAAAACTAAAAAAAACTAAAAAAGGTAAAAACTAAAAGAACTAAAAAAGAAAAAAATAAATGACGACACTCAAAGAGAAAGCGACCAGGACAAAAGGAATGTTCGATTAGCAATCAACAAAGCACCGGGACACAGGGAGTATAAATGACGACCAGGACATAAGTAAAAAAAAAAACTAACAAAACTAAAAAGAAGGTAAAAACTACAAAAAAACTAAAAAGAAAAAAAACAACTAAAAACTAATAAAAAAACTAAAAAATCTAAAAATCTAAATAAACTAAAAAAGAAAAAAAAAGGAAAAAAATAAAGGAGAAAAACAAAACTAAAAAACGAATGTATATACAGACTGGGACACCGGGATACAAATGACGACCGGGACACAGGGAATATAAATGACGACCGGGAGACAGGGACACAACTACAACGGGGACACCGGGGGAAACAGGGGGATATAAATGACGACCGGGACAAAAAAAACTAAAAAGAAAAAAAAACTAAAAACTAATAAAAAAACTAAAAAATCTAAAAATCTAAATAAACTAAAAAAGAAAAAAAAGGAAAAAAAATAAAGGAGAAAAACAAAACTAAAAAACGAATGTATATACAGACCGGGACACCGGGATACAAATGACGACCGGGACACAGGGAATATAAATGACGACCGGGACACAGGGACACAACTACAACGGGGACACCGGGGGAAACAGGGGGATATAAATGACGACCGGGACACCGGGACAGGGAATGGTCGATTAGCAATCACCATCAACAAAGCTCAAGGGCAATCATTAGAATCATGAGGTATAGATCTGAATACAGATTGTTTTCCCATGGACCATTATATGTTGCATGTTCAAGAGTCGGTAAACCTGACAATCTATTTATATGCAAAGACAATGGGACAGCAAAGAATGTTGTATATTCGCAAGTTTTACGTAGTTAAAACCATATATATCTATATATATAAAAATAAGTTGTCTGTGGATGGATGTGTGGATGGATGTGTGGATGGATGTGTCAGGTGACGTCACCTGAAAAAACTGGATTAGGTGACGTCAAAACTGAAAAAACTAAAAAAAGGCAAAAACTACAAAAAAAACTAAAAACTAATAAAAAAAATAAAAAAGCTAAAAAACTAAAAAAACTATAAAGGTAAAAACCAATAAAAAACTAAAAAAAAAACTGAAAAAACTAAAAAAAGGCAAAAACTACAAAAAAAAAACTAAAAACTAATAAAAAAAGTAAAAAAGCTAAAAAACTAAAAAAACTAAAAAAACTAAAAAAAGGTAAAAAACTAAAAAAATAAAAAATAAAAAAAAACTAAAAAAAGGAAAAAACTGAAAAATAAGCTAAAATAAAGGTAAAAACCAATAAAAAACTAAAAAAAAAAGGAAAAAACTAATAAATGACGACACTCAAAGAGAAAGCGACCAGGACAAAAAACTAAAAAAAAAAAGGCAAAAACTACAAAAAAACTAAAAACTAATAAAAAAAATAAAAAAGCTAAAAAACTAAAAAAACTAAAAAAAGGTAAAAAACTAAAAAAACTAAAAACTAAAAAAAAACTAAAAAAGGTAAAAACTAAAAGAACTAAAAAAGAAAAAAATAAATGACGACACTCAAAGAGAAAGCGACCAGGACAAAAGGAATGTTCGATTAGCAATCAACAAAGCACCGGGACACAGGGAGTATAAATGACGACCAGGACACAAGTAAAAAAAAAAATTAACAAAACTAAAAAGAAGGTAAAAACTACAAAAAAACTAAAAAGAAAAAAAAACTAAAAACTAATAAAAAAACTAAAAAATCTAAAAATCTAAATAAACTAAAAAAGAAAAAAAAAGGAAAAAAATAAAGGAGAAAAACAAAACTAAAAAACGAATGTATATACAGACCGGTACACCGGGATACAAATGACGACCGGGACACAGGGAATATAAATAACGACCGGGACACAGGGACACAACTACAACGGGGACACCGGGGGAAACAGGGGGATATAAATGACGACCGGGACAAAAAAACTAAAAAGAAATAAAAACTAAAAACTAATAAAAAAAACTAAAAAATCTAAAAATCTAAATAAGCTAAAAAAGAAAAAAAAAGAAAAAAAATAAAGGAGAAAAACAAAACTAAAAAACGAATGTATATACAGACCGGGACACCGGGATACAAATGATGACCGGGACCCGGGACACAGGGAATATAAATGACGACCGGGACACAGGGACACAACTACAACGGGGACACCAGGGGAAACAGGGGGATAACCTGACAATCTATTTATATGCAAAGACAATGGGACAGCAAAGAATGTTGTATATTCGCAAGTTTTACGTAGTTAAAACCATATATATATATATATATCTATATTCACAGGTGGGACATAGGGACACAACTACAATGGCGCGTAACTATTATGGCGCGTAACGACTTACGCGCGCGGGGGGGCTTGGGGGGGGCGCGAAGCGCCCCCACCAACTAGGTGTTGGGGTGGCGCGAAGCGCCACCCCAACAGCTAGTATATATATATATATATATATATATACTAGCTGTTGGGGTGGCGCTTCGCGCCACCCCAACACCTAGTTGGTGGGGGCGCTTCGCGCCCCCCCCAAGCCCCCCCGCGCGCGTAAGTCGTTACGCGCCATAATAGTTACGCGCCATTGTAGTTGTGTCCCTATGTCCCACCTGTGAATATAGATATATATATATATATGGTTTTAACTACTTAAAACTTGCGAATATACAACATTCTTTGCTGTCCCATTGTCTTTGCATATAAATAGATTGTCAGGTTTACCGACTCTTGAACATGCAACATATAATGGTCCATGGGAAAACAATCTGTATTCAGATCTATACCTCATGATTCTAATGATTGCCCTTGAGCTTTGTTGATGGTGATTGCTAATCGACCATTCCCTGTCCCGGTGTCCTGGTCGTCATTTACATCCCCCTGTTTCCCCCGGTGTCCCCGTTGTAGTTGTGTCCCTGTGTCCCGGTCGTCATTTATATTCCCTGTGTCCCGGGTCCCGGTCATCATTTGTATCCCGGTGTCCCGGTCTGTATATACATTCGTTTTTTAGTTTTGTTTTTCTCCTTTATTTTTTTTCCTTTTTTTTTCTTTTTTAGCTTATTTAGATTTTTAGATTTTTTAGTTTTTTTTATTAGTTTTTAGTTTTTATTTCTTTTTAGTTTTTTTGTCCCGGTCGTCATTTATATCCCCCTGTTTCCCCCGGTGTCCCCGTTGTAGTTGTGTCCCTGTGTCCCTGTCCTGGTCGCTTTCTCTTTGAGTGTCGTCATTTATTAGTTTTTTCCTTTTTTTTTTAGTTTTTTATTGGTTTTTACCTTTATTTTAGCTTATTTTTCAGTTTTTTCCTTTTTTTTATTTTTTTTTTATTTTTTATTTTTTTTAGTTTTTTACCTTTTTTTAGTTTTTTTAGTTTTTTTAGTTTTTTAGCTTTTTTACTTTTTTTATTAGTTTTTAGTTTTTTTTTGTAGTTTTTGCCTTTTTTTAGTTTTTTCAGTTTTTTTTTTAGTTTTTTATTGGTTTTTACCTTTATAGTTTTTTTAGTTTTTTAGCTTTTTTATTTTTTTTATTAGTTTTTAGTTTTTTTTGTAGTTTTTGCCTTTTTTTAGTTTTTTCAGTTTTGACGTCACCTAATCCAGTTTTTTCAGGTGACGTCACCTGACACATCCATCCATCCATCCACAGACAGACAACTTATTTTTATATAGATAGATATATATATATATATATATATATATATATATATACATCTATCTATATTCACAGGTGGGACATAGGGACACAACTACAATGGCGCGTAACTATTATGGCGCGTAACGACTTACGCGCGCGGGGGGGCTTGGGGGGGGGGGGGCGCGAAGCCCCCCCACCAACTAGGTGTTGGGGTGGCACGAAGCGCCACCCCAACAGCTAGTATATATATATATATATATATATATATATATATATATATATATATATATATATATATAGATATATATATATATATATATATATATATATATATATATATATATATATATATATATATATATATATATATATATATATATATATATATATATATATATATATATATATATATATATATATATATATATATATATGTATATATATATATATATATATATATATATATATATATATATATATATATATATATATATATATATATATATATATATATATATATATATTTATCTATATATATAAAAATAAGTTGTTTGTGGGTTATGTCTGTCTGTCTGTCCGCATATGACGTCTGAATTATTTCATCATATACCAATTCAAAAACGAAAGTATACAAGCTGATGTAGCTGAGTTCGTAACGCGGTATGTTCCAGGTTCTAGGTTCGAGAGGTTCCAGGTTCAAACCTTACAAAAACTACAAAAAAAAAAAATAAAAAAGCTAAAAAAAGTAAAAAAAAGGTAAAAAACTAAAACCTAAAAAAGAAAAAAAAACTAAAAACTAATAAAAATAACTAAAAAAAAGGTAAAAACTAAAAAACAAACCAAAAACTAAAAAAACTAAAAAAAGGTAAAAAACTAAAAAAAAATAAAAACTAAAAAAGAAAAAAACTAAAAAAGGAAAAAACTGAAGGAAAAAAGAAAACTAAAAAAATAAAAATAAAAATAAAAAACTAAAAAAAGGGTAAAAACTACAAAAAAAAACTAAAAAGAAAAAAAACTAAAAAAGCAAAAAAAGGTAAAAACCAAAAAAAAAGGCACAGGGGGATAGATAAATGACGACAGCGACACAGAGAAGGTCCGAGGTTCTAGGTCCGAGAGGTTCCTGGTTCGAATGTTGGCTTTAGCATTAATACAAAAGAAGAAAAAAAACTAAAAAAGAAAAAAAAACTAAAAAAAAGGTAAAAAGAAAAAAAAAAATAAAAACTAATAAAAAACAAAAAAAACTGAAAAAGAAAAAAAACTAAAAAAGGAAAAAAACTGACAATTAAAGGAGAAAAAGAAAACTAAAAAAATAAAAATAAAAAAAATAAAAAAGGGAAAAACTACAAAAAAAACTAAAAAGAAAAAAGAAAAAAAAGACGACCGGGACACTCAAAGAGAAATTACAGACTGGGACACCGGGATACAAATGACGACTGGGACGTGTGTGTCGACTGATGTCATGTTTGTGTGTCGACTGACGTCATGTTTGTGTGTTAACTGACGTCATGTTTGTCGACTATAAATGACGACTGGGACACAGGGACACAACTACAACGGGGACGCCGGTGGGGGCACAGGGGTATATATAAATGACGATGGAGACACAGGGAATGTTTGATTAGCAATCCCCATCAACAAAACTCAAGTGCAATCATTAGAATAATGAGGTATAGATCTGAATACGGATTGTTGTTCCCATGGACAATTATATGTTGCATGTTCAAGAGTCGGTAAACCTGTAGTGGGACACAGGGACACAACTACAATGGCACGTAACTAATATTGCGCGTAACAACTTACGCTCGCGGGGGGGGGCTTACATATATATAACTATATATATAAAAATAAGTTGTCTGTCTGTGTGTCTGTCTGTCAGGTGACGTCATGTTTCTGTGTCGACTGACGTCATGAAGTTAGTTGTCGTCATTTTTGCTATGACGGTGACGTCATTAATGGTATTTAAAACATGCGTTCACGGAAAAATGTTTAATTGTAAAATGACTGAAGAACCTACAATGGCAACAGCCGAGGAAGCTGCTCAAAGAGTCTATGCCAAAAAACTTGCGGCTGATAGAGAAAGTAAGTAAAGAAAGCGTGCCGAGGAATCAAAAGAACAGCAAGAAAACAGGCTTGCGGCTTAAGAACGCAAAACCCCGCAGTTAGATGAAAATCCGCTTGGAAAGCGAGAGTCAAAACATATCAAAACTGAAAATGATAGCGATGATGATTGGGTTTGGGATTTTGACTTGGATAAGGTCATCAATGCCTACCAGATCTAAGTTAAAAAACAAAGGTTCGGCGATATGTACTTCATAGTGACACTGAAAAATAAAGAAGAAAAAAAACTGAAAAAATGTAAAAAACTAAAAAAAAACTAAAAAGAAAAAACACTCAAAGATAAATTACAGACCGGGACACAAATGACGACCGACACAGAGGGAATATAAATGACGACCAGGAACCTCAAAGAAAAATTACAGACTGGGACACCCGGACACAAATCACGACCGGGAATATAAATGACGACCGGGACGCAGGGATGCTATTTATATGCACAGACAATGGGACAGCGAAGAATGTTGTATATTCGCATGTTTTACGTAGTTAAAAATATATATTTATATCTATCTCTATTCACCGGTCGGACACAGGGACACAGCTACAATGGCGCGTAACAAATATGGCGCGTAACGACTTACGCGTGCGGGGGGGCTTGGGGGGGCGCGAAGCGCCCCACCAACTAGGTGTTGGGCTGGCGCGAAGCGCCACCCCAACAGCTAGTATATATATATATATTTATATATATATATATATATATATATATATATATATATATATATATATTTTATATATATATATATATATATATATATATATATATATATATATATATATATATATATATATATATATATATATATATATATGCTCAAACAAATATCAAAATCCAATACAGAGACATCAACTAGAGGGAAAAAAATATTGGCTAAAAAAAATTGAGTATTCTTTATGAAGATACCAAACGAATGACAGATTCGTACAGATTCTGGGAAGTGCGGATATGATAAGATGATTGATAAAAAAAAAGATATATTATGAAACCAAAACTAATAATAATCAAACCAAACTCTTCAAAGACAGCTTTCATTTGTTATTTTTCATGTTGTCCTAATTAGAAAACTAAATAACTTACTAATTAGATCTCCATGGTGGATCAATCACTAGCGTTTGTTTTCCAAAGTACAAAGAGGAGTAATTAAAATTCGAAAGTAGTGTTTCTACTCAAATAAACAACATATTTAACAAACACATGTATAGAATCCCCCCAAGTTATGCTTCCTTTCCCTAGATTCATTTAAAATGATAGATAATTTAAGGAACGATACACTTACTGCCTAGATAAGAAATATTAAAAACCTTGTGAATTTACAAGAAAATAGACATAAAAATTATTTATTTAGTATGAGTTATATTTTTTTTTCTTGGAAGAGATGTGGTGCTATGTTTTTTATTATTTTTCTTGTTACTAAAGTGATTACTTTGGTTCTGATTGTCTCACTAATTAAACACTTGTACTGGCGTGAATTTTCAATGGACACATTCCCTTTCAAAGTGTCTTGCATATGTGTATCACGATGAGCTTGATAATGATGATGTATGATCAATCGACTTGACTATGACGATACCAGCTATAGGGGCACTCACTTTTATTTGAACAGAATTGGAGCTAAAAACATAAGATACAACAATATAGTGTTTAAACAACCATAGTCCAACCACCCGAAAAAACGTAAGAGACAAATAATATCATGGTTGCAACGGTAGCTGTAACCTAATAAAGGACGAACACGACCCATAGTAACCAAAAAATTGGCTAAAGCTCCTAAAATTGCGTCGGATCGAAACAAATACTTCTAGGTATCAATATTTTTTTGTCTGTTAGAAATGCGAAAAGCTTCCAATGATAAATTATACAGTAAAAATATTGTGCTTCTTTCAATTCTCTTTTTTTTTACAATTCTCTTTCAAGCATAAAAAGGAACTAATTTATCACGAGCGCATCCATCCATTTTTCTTATTCATTCTCTATTTGTAGAGCGTCAATTCAAACAAATATTTTTCTGAGACAACTCTACTATAATAGACGCCAAAAATACTCAATTAATCAGGTCTTGCGGCAGAAAGGTTGCATACAAAAATATAGTATCTCAAGCATGCACACATAGAAATTGGCATAGTCTAAGCAGTATTCTTAGACAAATTACTCAACGATCCCCATAAATCCCCAACAGATCCCAATAAATTTCTTATTTATGGCTTAGCCATAAATTTTGAGGAGATCGTGGCCTTTTAAGTGACACCAGAGAAAACGGCAATATTTGAAATACGATCAACCCTAATGGGGAAATTAGAATTTTGGGAGGAGAAAAATCGCCAAGAATTTGTACCACCCCTTTTAATTGGTCAAACCATTTATAGTGAAGGGTCACAGTTTATTAAAAATTTAAAGTTGCAATTTTGGTGCTATGGGATATAAGTTTTAGCTGCAGCTTATAAAATGATCTTTGTATTCCTCAACAGATGCACGAAAATAAACGTTCTACATCCTAAGGGTGAAGGTGATACTTCCCCAGGGTTTGCCTGCTTGAGGCACATTCTTGTCATCTTAGCTACGTAAGCTGAAGTCCAACTATGAGCGGTCTTCTCCAGGAGACAAAAGCTTTTAAAAAATTTAAAAGGTCTAAAAATATCAAAAAAAGCTGTAAAGAACTAAAAAGGAATTTAAAACAAAATAACAATCAGGGGGCAACACTTGGAAGGGGCAAGGTTAAAAAAAAAATATAAAATACCTTTATTTCTAGTGAACCTTTATTTAGAACCTTTATTTCTAGTAAACTTGTATTTAGTGAATACTTTTATTTGTAGTGAAAGGGGAGGGCCACAGTTTATTAAATATTTATAGTTGCAATTTTGGTGCTATGGGGTATAAGTTTTTGCAATTGTTGCAGCTTATAAAATGATCTTTGTATTGCTCAACAGATGCAAGAAAATCAACATTCTGCATCCTCAGAATGAGGGTGATCCTTCCCCAGGATTTGCCTGCATGATGCTCATTCTTGTCATCCTGGCTAGTAAGCTGAAGTCCAACTAAGAGAGATCATTCTCCAGGATACAAAAACTTAAAAAAAAATCTAAAAAGTCTAGAAAAATAAAAATAAAATATAAAGAACTATAAAGGAATTAAAAAAAAATAACAATTAGGGGCAGCACTTGGAAGGGACAAGATTTAAAAAAAAGTAAAATGCCTTTATTTCTGTTTTCAATGAAAGAAATTCGGAGAAACCTAAAACCCTCGAATAGATTTTGAAAAAATATATTTTGTATCTTCATTATAAATAGGAAAAATCTTTAACATCCCAAACCCCCATATTTTTCCATGAATTGGAATTGCAATGAACAATATTGAATATCTGGTTTTGGCAATGATAGCTTTTTATGCTTTCTATTGTGTATAATTTTGAGTAACCTCATTACACCAATTTAGACTGGTCTTCAGACTCTCTAGTATAAATGTGATTTCAGATTCAAATGTGACGTAATTGTATTGTTTTTACAGGGTGGTGAACTAGACCAGTCCATTTGCAAAATCCTCCAGTACGGCAGGTCCGACCATCTGTCTCATGTTTCAACCACTTGTCTTAAATTTTAGGCTATCTGTCTCAAATTGAACCAAAAGTAGAGTGAAATTTTCATTTTACTTTTTATTGGCTGTCAGTAACGTTTTGGCTTAAGGAATAAAATACCATTTTGGTTTTTAATAGCTTTTCGTCACTGGAAAACGACTCTGATTAGTTGAAAGTTATTTCATCCGACCATTCATCCAATAAAAAACCATTCCACGCTACTGCTGGTTCAAATTTGAAACAGAGGGCACAGTTTATAATGCCGTCGTACATGATCATGCGTTTGTGACAGTAAGCAAGCGTTCTGGTCCAAAATAGAGAGACTGGGGTTACCTTTTTAGAGCAACCGTGATACGTCTGGTTCACCTTTCCTACTCTGACTTAGTCAGTTCTTACTCTAGCTAGAATATCTGTTGGTTTTAAGGCCAAAAAATACAGCAAGAACTTGCTCGAACAGCAAGATGCTATTCGATGTCGTATTTATGTATACATCTGTTAAAACTTGCGAATATCAAAAATAACAAACTTAACAAGCTTCTGCAAGAAAATAACCTCCCCATCGACAAGGCAACTTTTAAAGTGACCTCATTCACCAATACTCGACAATAACATTAAAGTAGCGAAAATGCATTTAATTTTGAGTTATAATAGTTTCAAAGTGATAAGGCATTACGTAAGAAATTTAGCAGACAAACTTAAATTATAATTCTAAGTTCTGAATACAGTTTTACTTCTCAAAAAATATAACCAATAATTCAAATGCACACAAATATCTCCGTGTCGATTAAATTCAGATAGTGAGGTTGCAAAGATGATAAGAAATACGAAGGAATACGAAATCAAAGGGTATAGATTTGGCGGTATAAAACATATATTTCTAATTTTCTGCACTCCTGTGCTGTCCTAAGGGTGATATAAGGTGAAAGGTTTTTTTTTAAAGTGAACTTAAATTAGGGAATATAATGTATATTATCGAACTGGGACGAATAACTTACCTTTTAGGACAAGAGAAAATATTTAGGAAAGGACGAGGGGGTGAGAGTTGTGGGTCGTATGATGTGTATATGTGAAGAATTGAGGAAATTACAAAAGTAAGTGTATGAAAAGTAATGTTTAATGAGAAATGACTGGTCAGTATGATGAGTGATGAAAGTTTTTCATGTGTTGAAATGTACGGACGATTTCTCAGGCTAGCAACGGAGCACAGAAATAGATGTGTAATTTCCGCACTGGTTTGGGTTTATGTAATATGAATTCACTTAGTTTTTTCACTTTAGTATTTCACTTGTTTTTCATTTAGTATTGCCATGGCCCAATACCTTTTAGAACACAGTACACAATACCATAATTATGTATTAACTAGCCCTTAGTTAACCCACACAAAATCATCTAGCAAGAGTAATTGTGAGAAAACTTCAACCACCGGTATGTGTTGGTACAAAACTCTCAGTATTTATAGTTCTTCATTATATGAATAGCCTATATTAAAAGATAAGATATATACATACGTCTATAAATTTAGTTACCATTTTAGTGACCCAGTGCTATTAATAATTAGAATCACAATAATCTATATATATAAAAATAAGTTGTTTGTCTGTCTGTCCGCATATGACGTCTGAATTATTTCATCATATACCAATTCAAAAACGAATGTATTCAAGCCGAAGGTGCTGAATCGGTAAAGCGTCATGTTCCAGGTTCTAAGTCCGAGAAGTTCCAGGTTTGAACCTTGGCTTTAGCATTAATACAAAAGAAGAAAAAAACTAAAAAAGGTAAAAACTACAAAAAAAAACTAAAAAGAAAATACTAAAAAAACTAAAAAAGCTAAGAAAAACTAAAAAAACCAAAAAAGGTAAAAAACTAAAAACTAAAAAAGAGAAAAAACTAAAAAAACTAAAAAAAGATAAAAATTACAAAAAAACTAAAAAGAAAAAAAACTAAAAATTAATAAAAAAAAACGAAATAAACTAAAAACTGAAAAAGAAAAAAAAAGGAAAAAAACTGAAAAATAAAAGAGAAAAAGAAAATAAAAAAAAATAAAAATAACAAAACTAAAAAAGGTAAAAATTACAAAAAAAAACTAAAAAGAAAAAAAAGTTAAAAACCAAGAAAAAAAAAACTAAAAAGAAAAAACTGAGACTGGGACACAAATGACGACCGGGATACAGGGAATATAAATGACGACCGGGACACTCAAAGAGATATTACAGACTGGGACACCGGGACACAAATAACGACCGGGACACAGGGAATATAAATGACGACTGGGACACAGGGACACAACTACAACGGGGACGCCGGGGGGCACAGGGGGGATATATAAATGACGATGGGGACACAGGGAATGTTTGATTAGCAATCACCATCAACAAAGCTCAAGGGCAATCATTAGAATAATGCGGTATAGATCTGAATACGGATTGTTTTTCCCATGGACAATTATATGTTGCATGTTCAAGAGTCGATAAACCTGACAATCTATTTATATGTACAGACAATGGGACAGCGAAGAATGTTGTATATTCGCAAGTCTTACGTAGTTAAAACATACATATATATCTATCTATATTCATAGGTGGGACACAGGGACACAACTACAATGTCGTGTAACTAATATGGCGGATAACGACTTACGCGCACGGGGGGGGCACTATATATATATATATATATATATATATATATATATATATATATATATATATATATATATATATCTTCTATATATATAAAAATAAGTTGTCTGTCTGTGGATGTGTGGATGGATGTGTGGATGGATGTGTCAGGTGACGTCATGTTTCGGCTGACGTCATGAAATTAGTTGCCGTCATTTTTGCTTTGAAGGTGACGTCATTCAAGTTATATAAGACATATGTTCGCCGTCATGTTTCGGCTGACGTCATGAAATTAGCTGCCATCATTTTTGCTTTGAAGGCATCATTTTTGCTTTGAAGGCGTGACGTCATTCAAGTTATATAAGACGGATGTTCGTGTAGAATTCTATTAATGCTTAAGTTTATAATGACTGATGAAGATGCTCAAAGAGTCTATGCCAGAAAACTTGCTGGTGATAGAGAAAGTCAGAAAAGAAAGCGTGCCGAGGAACTACCAGAGCAACGCGAAAGCAGACTTGCTGCTAAAAGAGAAAGTGAAAAAAGAAAGCATGCCGAGGAACTACCAGAGCAACGCAGAAGCAGACTTGCTGCTAAAAGAGAATGTGAAAAAAGAAAGTATGCCGAGGAACTACCAGAGCAACGCAGAAGCAGACTTGCTGCTAAAAGAGAATGTGAAAAAAGAAAGCATGCCGAGGAACTACCAGAGCAACGCGAAAGCAGACTTGCTGCTAAAAGAGAAAGTGAAAAAAGAAAGCATGCCGAGGAACTACCAGAGCAACGCAGAAGCAGACTTGCTGCTAAAAGAGAATGTGAAAAAAGAAAGCATGCCGAGGAACTACCAGAGCAACGCAGAAGCAGACTTGCTGCTAAAAGAGAATGTGAAAAAAGAAAGCATGCCGAGGAACTACCAGAGCAACGCGAAAGCAGACTTGCTGCTAAAAGAGAAAGTGAAAAAAGAAAGCATGCCGAGGAACTACCAGAGCAACGCAGAAGCAGACTTGCTGCTAAAACAGAATGTGAAAAAAGAAGGCGGGCCGAGGAATTACAAGAACAGCAAGAAATCAGGCTTGCTGCTGATAGAGAAAGTAAGAAAAGAAAGCGTGCCGAGGAATCAAAAGACCAGCAGGAAATCAGGCTTGCTGCTGATAGAGAAAGTAAGAAAAGAAAGCGTGCCGAGGAATCAGAGCAATCTGAAAGTTATCGCCTGGCATTCAGGTACAACCCAGTCGATGATTATAGCTTGAGTAGCTGTGTTCAAATCGGGACAATGTCCAAAATTTGTCCCTATTGCAAGGCCTTGAAATTCAATGGTGAAACAATGGGAATGTGTTGCGCCTCAGGAAAAGTTAAACTTCCTCTATTGGCTGCACCACCAGAGCCATTGAAGACTTTCCTTACTGGAACTACGTCAGAATCTAAGCGTTTTTTGTCAAAAATCAGACAATACAACTCATGTTTCCAAATGACGTCGTTTGGAGCCCAAATCGAAAATCCAGATCAATTTATGTCTACTTTTAAAGTAAAAGGGCAAATTTATCATAAAGCAGGGTCCCTTCTACCATTATTAGGCGAGAATCATAAATTTTTACAATTGTACTTCATCAGTGATAGAAATTCTGAATTGAATGCACGTTGCGAAATTTCTCCCAACGTTGAAAGGACAATCGTTTCCCAATTGCAACATCTTTTCCACGAAAATAATAATATAGTGCGTCTGTTCAAAACAGCCATCGATTTGATGCCTACTGATACTCATAAAATTGTTATTTCCGCTGACAAAACGCCTCCTGGCCAACATGTGCGTAGATACAATGCTCCGACTATCGACGAAGTGGCAATCGTTATGGTCGGTGATCAGTTTTTACCTCGAGATATTATTCTACATAAGCGAAACGCCCAGTTGTTAAGAATTGCTGAAACTCATCGATGCTACGATGCCCTACAATATCCTATCATTTTTTGGGATGGAGCCGACGGCTATCACTTTAATATTAAATTGATGAATCCAGCCACTAACAAAGAAATGAATAAGAAATGCAGTGCAATGCATTATTATTCCTATAGACTAATGATTCGGCAGGATGAAGAAAATTATATTTTAAAATGCCGTGAATTGTTTCACCAATTTGTCGTGGATATGTATGCAAAAATTGAATCAGAACGTTTGCTATATATCCGCCTGAATCAGACCAAGCTCCGCTCTGAACAATACATTCATTTGCGAGATGCAGTTATAAATGACGGTAATACCACAAACGTTGGAAGATTAACAATTTTACCTTCGTCATATGCTGGCAGTCCACGTCATATGCATGAATATGCTCAAGATGCTATTGCGTATGTTCGTCTCTATGGTCGTCCAGATTTATTTATTACATTTACATGTAATCAATCTTGGGACGAGATACTGCAGCTTTTACTTCAAGGACAATCGGCGGTTCATAGGCATGACATTACGGCACGTGTCTTCCGGCAAAAGTTGAAATCACTGATAAACTACCTTGTAAAACATGAAGTGTTTGGGTCAGTGCGATGCTGGATGTACTCAGTGGAATGGCAAAAACGAGGTTTGCCACACGCACATATACTAATCTGGCTACATAAAAAAATTACTTCAAACGAAATTGATGATGTGATTTCCGCTGAAATACCTGATAAAAATGTCGATAAGGGGTTACATGATATTATTGTAAAAAATATGATACATGGACCTTGCGGTGCACTGAACGAAAATTCACCATGCATGGCCAAAGGAAGGTGCACAAAGCAATATCCTCGACTTTTAGTACCCACAACAATTACTGGCAATGATGGTTACCCACAATATAGAAGAAGATCTACTGAAGATGGCGGTAAAACAGCAATAATAAAGAAGCGTAACGGTACCACCATCGAAGTAGATAACCAGTGGGTTGTTCCATATTCCCCTTTATTATCCAAAACATTTAATGCACATATAAACGTTGAATACTGTAACTCCGTAAAGGCAATAAAATATATATGTAAATACGTCAACAAAGGCAGTGACATGGCAGTTTTTGGCTTGCAGTCCGAAATCAAAGATTTCGATGAAATCGTAGAATATCAGGCTGGAAGATACATAAGCAGTAATGAAGCTGTTTGGCGAATTCTTTCATTTCCGATACATGAACGTAGTCCAGCTGTTGTTCACTTAGCGGTACATTTACAGAATGGTCAACGTGTTTATTTCACGGAAACCAACGTGCAACAAAGAGTCCTGAATCCACCGGATACAACATTAACAGCTTTTTTTTCGCTTTGCAAAAATGATTCTTTTGCGAAAAAACTGCTGTATACTGAAGTGCCTTCGTATTACACGTGGAATACTAAAAATAAAGTATTTGAACGTCGAAAACAGGGTAAGTCAGTCGACGGCCAACCTACCATCTTCAAAGATACCACGATAGGAAGACTCTACACCGTTCACCCCAATCAACATGAATGCTTCTTTCTACGCCTGCTTTTGGTGAATGTACCCGGTCCGACATCCTTTGAGTATTTGAGGACTGTAAATGGTACTATACATGACACTTACCGTAGTGCATGCCAAGCTCTGAATTTATTGGAGAATGACCAACACTGGGATAACTGCATCAATGACGCGTGCGAAACGTCAACCCCAAGTCAAATTCGTGCATTGTTTGGCATCATTTTAACAACTTGCTCTCCATCAGCTCCTACAGAGTTATGGGAAAAATATAAGTCAAAAATGTCCGAAGATATACTTCATCGAAAACAGTTAGAGACGTCAGACATGACTTTTGATTTTACACCAGAAATTTATAACTACACTTTAGTTGTTATAGAAGATATTTGCATAAGTATGGCAAACAAACCTCTTCAGGGTTTGGGAATGCCTTCACCTAACCGTATCGCTGCTGTTTCGACATGTGTAGAATTGGATCGTGAACAAAGTTACAGTACGAGTGATCTATTGTCGTATGTACAAAATAACATTTCCAAGTTAACGTCGGAACAAAAAGACATTTATGATACGATAATGCATTGTGTCGATAACAACGTTGGAGAAATTTTCTTTTTGGATGCGCCAGGAGGTACTGGTAAAACGTTTGTGATAAAACTGATTCTGGCATCAATTCGATCTAAAAATGATATAGCGTTGGCAATTGCGTCGTCCGGAATAGCCGCAACATTGCTGCCTGGTGGAAGAACTGCTCATTCCGCTTTGAAATTGCCTCTGAACTTGCATTCTACAGAAACTCCCACGTGCAATATTTCCAAATCATCTGGGATGGGTAAAGTATTGCAGCAATGCAAACTTATTATTTGGGATGAGTGCACAATGGCACACAAAAAATCGCTCGAGGCTCTGGATCAATGCTTGAAAGATTTAAGAGGGAATTCGAAACCCTTTGGCAGCACATTAATATTGCTTGCAGGAGATTTCAGGCAAACATTACCTATAATACCTAGATCAACTCCTGCAGACGAAATGAATGCTTGCCTGAAAAATTCTAATTTATGGGCACACGTAAAAACATTAAAATTAACTACAAATATGCGTGTCCGATTGCAAAACGATGACTCTGGTCAAACATTTTCAGATCAATTGCTAGCAATGGGAAACGGAAAGCTCCCAGTAGACTCAATTTCAGGACGTATACAACTACCTGCTGATTTCTGTAATTTAGTGACGTCCAAAAATGAATTGATTGAAAATATATTTCCGAATATTCTAAAAAATTATAAAAATAATAAATGGCTAAGTGAAAGAGCGATTCTCGCACCCAAGAATATAGACGTCCACGAAATCAACAATATTGTTTTGACCAAGATTCAAGACCAGGCAGTCCTTTACAAGTCAGTCGACACAGTTTTGGAACCAAATGAAGCGGTTAATTATCCATCTGAATTTTTAAATTCCATAGATCTTTCAGGGTTTCCACCACACGTGCTACAACTAAAAATAGGCGTACCAATAATATTGTTACGTAACATAAACCCACCAAAGCTTTGCAATGGCACTCGACTTGCCGTAAAAAAAAACAATGGAAAACCTAATAGAGGCCACAATCCTGACAGGGCCTTTTGAGGGTGAGGCTGTTCTTATTCCTCGCATTCCCATGATTCCAACAGATCTGCCTTTTCAATTTAAAAGATTGCAATTCCCAATTCGATTAGCATTTGCAATCACCATTAACAAAGCTCAAGGTCAATCATTAGAAAAATGTGGTATTGATCTTAATACTGATTGTTTTTCCCATGGACAATTGTACGTTGCATGTTCGAGGGTCGGTAAACCTGACAATCTATTTATATGCAGCGAGAATTGGACAGCGAAGAATGTTGTATATTCTCAAGTTTTACGAAGTTAGTTGTATTTCGGAACAGACTGTTGTATATTCACAAGTTTTACGTAGTTAATTTGTATTGTATCTATCTATCTATCTATCTATATAAAAACGAGTTGTGTGTATGCATGTTTGTTTGTTTGTAAAAAGAACGTTTGCATATGACGTCATTATTAGTACATACGGCTTTGTATATGGACAGACAATGGGAAAGCCAAGAATGTTGTATATTCGCAATTTTTACGTAGTTTGAAACACATATATAAATCTATCTATATTCACAGGTGGGACACAGGGACACAACTACAATGGCGCGTAACTAATATGGCGCGTAACTAATATGGCGCGTAACGACTTACGCGCGCGGGGGGGCTTGGGGGGGGGCGCGAAGCGCCCCCACCAACTAGGTGTTGGGGTGGCGCGAAGCGCCACCCCAACAGCTAGTCTATATATATAAAAATAAGTTGTCTGTCTGTGGATGTGTGGATGGATGTGTCAGGTGACGTCACCTGAAAAAACTGGATCAGGTGACGTCAAAACTGAAAAAACTAAAAAAGGCAAAAACTACAAAAAAAACTAAAAACTAATAAAAAAAATAAAAAAGCTAAAAAACTAAAAAAACTAAAAAAAGGCAAAAACTACAAAAAAAAACTAAAAAACTAAAAAAAAAAACTGAAAAAACTAAAAAAAAGGCAAAAACTACAAAAAAAAACTAAAAACTAATAAAAAAAGTAAAAAAGCTAAAAAACTAAAAAAACTAAAAAAACTAAAAAAGGTAAAAAACTAAAAAAAATAAAAAATAAAAAAAAACTAAAAAAAAGGAAAAAACTGAAAAATAAGCTAAAATAAAGGTAAAAACCAATAAAAAAACTAAAAAGAAAAAAAGGAAAAAACTAAAAAAAATTTTCATCTAAAAAACTAAAAAAAACTAAAAAAGGTAAAAACTAAAAGAACTAAAAAAGAAAAAAATAAATGACGAAACTCAAAGAGAAAGCGACCAGGACAAAAGGAATGTTCGATTAGCAATCAACAAAGCACCGGGAAGCACCGGGACACAGGGAGTATGAATGACGACCAGGACATAAGTAAAAAAAAAAATTAACAAAACTAAAAAGAAGTTAAAAACTACAAAAAAACTAAAAAGAAAAAAAAACTAAAAACTAATAAAAAAACTAAAAAATCTAAAAATCTAAATAAACTAAAAAAGAAAAAAAAAGGAAAAAAATAAAGGAGAAAAACAAAACTAAAAAAGGAATGTATATACAGACCGGTACACCGGGATACAAATGACGACCGGGACACAGGGAATATAAATGACGACCAGGACACAGGGACACAACTACAACGGGGACGCCGGGGGGCACAGGGGGATATATAAATGACGACGGGGACACAGGGAATGTTCGATTAGCAATCACCATCAACAAAGCTCAAAGGCAATCATTAGAATCATGAGGTATAACTAAAAAAACTAAAAAAAGGTAAAAAACGAAAACCTAAAAAAAGACCAATTCAAAAACGAATGTATATACAGACCAGGACACCGGGACACAAATGACGACCGGGACACCAGGGACACAGGGACACAAATACAACGGGGACGCCGAGGGGCACAGGGGGATATATAAATGACGACGGCGACACAGGGAATCGACCAGGTTGGACATAGGGACACAACTACAATGGCGCGTAACGACTTACGCGCACGGGGGGGCTTGGGGAGGGGGCGCGAAGCGCCCCCACCAACTAGGTGTTGGGGTGGCGCGAAGCGCCACCCCAACAGCTAGTATTTATATATATATGTATACTAGCTGTTGGGGTGGTGCTTCGCGCCAACCCAACACCTAGTTGGTGGGGGCACTTTGCGCCCCCCCAAGCCCCCCCGCGCGCGTAAGTCGTTACGCGCCATATTAGTTACGTGTCATTGTAGTTGTCGCCCTATGTCCCACCTGTGAATATAGATATATTTATATATATATATATATATATATATATATATATATATATATATATATATATATATATATATATATATATATATATATATATATACATATATATATATATATATATATATATATATATATATATATATATATCTATATATATAAAAATAAGTTGTCTGTCTGTCTGTGGATGTGTGGATGGATGTGTCAGGTGACGTCACCTGAAAAAACTGGATTAGGTGACGTCAAAACTGAAAAAACTAAAAAAAGGCAAAAACTACAAAAAAAACTAAAAACTAATAAAAAAAATAAAAAAGCTAAAAAACTAAAAAAACTATAAAGGTAAAAACCAATAAAAAACTAAAAAAAAAACTGAAAAAACTAAAAAAAAGGCAAAAACTACAAAAAAAACTAAAAACTAATAAAAAAAGTAAAAAAGCTAAAAAACTAAAAAAACTAAAAAAACTAAAAAAAGGTAAAAAACTAAAAAAAATAAAAAATAAAAAAAAACTAAAAAAAAGGAAAAAACTGAAAAATAAGCTAAAATAAAGGTAAAAACCAATAAAAAACTAAAAAGAAAAAAAGGAAAAAAACTAATAAATGACGACACTCAAAGAGAAAGCGACCAGGACAAAAGGAATGTTCGATTAGCAATCAACAAAGCACCGGGACACAGGGAGTATAAATGACGACCAGGACATAAGTAAAAAAAAAAAACTATCTATATATATAAAAATAAGTTGTCAAACTAAAAAAAGGCAAAAACTACAAAAAAAACTAAAAACTAATAAAAAAGCTAAAAAACTAAAAAAACTAAAAAAAAGGCAAAAACTACAAAAAAAACTAAAAACTAATAAAAAAAATAAAAAAGCTAAAAAACTAAAAAAACTAAAAAAACTAAGAAAAGGTAAAAAACTAAAAAAACTAAAAACTAAAAAAAAATAAAAAAAGGAAAAAACTGAAAAATAAGCTAAAATAAAGGTAAAAACCAATAAAAAACTAAAAAAAACTGAAAAAACTAAAAAAAGGCAAAAACTACAAAAAAACTAAAAACTAATAAAAAAAGGAAAAAACTGAAAAATAAGCTAACATAAAGGTAAAAACCAATAAAAAACTAAAAAGAAAAAAAGGAAAAAACTAAAAAAAATTTTCATCTAAAAAACTAAAAAAAAACTAAAAAAGTAAAAACTAAAAGAACTAAAAAAGAAAAAAATAAATGACGACACTCAAAGAGAAAGCGACCAGGACAAAAGGAATGTTCGATTAGCAATCAACAAAGCACCGGGACATAGGGAGTATAAATGACGACCAGGACATAAGTAAAAAAAAAAATTAACAAAACTAAAAAGAAGGTAAAAACTACAAAAAAACTAAAAAGAAAAAAAAACTAAAAACTAATAAAAAAACTAAAAAATCTAAAATCTAAATAAACTAAAAAAGAAAAAAAAGGAAAAAAATAAAGGAGAAAAACAAAACTAAAAAACGAATGTATATACAGACCGGTACACCGGGATACAAATGACGACCGGGACAGAGGGAATATAAATGACGACCGGGACACAGGGACACAACTACAACGGGGACACCGGGGGAAACAGGGGGATATAAATGACGACCGGGACAAAAAAACTAAAAAGAAAAAAAAACTAAAAACTAATAAAAAAACTAAAAAATCTAAAAATCTAAATAAGCTAAAAAAGAAAAAAAAAGGAAAAAAATAAAGGAGAAAAACAAAACTAAAAAACGAATGTATATACAGACCGGGACACCGGGATACAAATGACGACCGGGACACAGGGAATATAAATGACGACCGGGACACAGGGACACAACTACAACGGGGACACCGGAGGAAACAGGGGGATGTAAATGACGACCGGGACACCGGGACAGGGAATGGTCGATTAGCAATCACCATCAACAAAGCTCAAGGGCAATCATTAGAATCATGAGGTATAGATCTGAATACAGATTGTTTTCCCATGGACCATTATATGTTGCATGTTCAAGAGTCGGTAAACCTGACAATCTATTTATATGCAAAGACAATGGGACAGCAAAGAATGTTGTATATTCGCAAGTTTTACGTAGTTAAAACCATATATATATATCTATCTATATTCACAGGTGGGACATAGGGACACAACTACAATGGCGCGTAACTATTATGGCGCGTAACGACTTACGCGCGCGGGGGGGCTTGGGGGGGGCGCGAAGCGCCCCCACCAACTAGGTGTTGGGGTGGCGCGACAGACCGCATCTCACACTGTAAGCTAGACAAAAATCACGTTTCAATCAAGCTTTCTAGGGCTACAATACGAGAAAAGATGAGATGGCTAGGACATGTTCCATGAATGAAGGATGACAGATTGCCAAAGATGGTCCTTGTCAGCCAGACGAAAACCATATTGTTGCCCAAATGGGGTCGGCGGATTTCGTAAGAAAAGATTTAAGAAGAATAGGAACTTATAGAGAGGGTGAAAGAAGGAAGCTTGAATAGGTTGGGATGGAGTAGGAGCGCTTGTAATTGTGTTGGCCTCAGGTGGCTTGGTCTTGCAGTGACTTTGTAGTAGCAATAACAGTAGAAACG